>NC_072492.1:26207428-26287428 GCF_027574615.1 Eptesicus fuscus | reverse complement strand
ATGGTGGCGCCCATAGCCCCAAGATGGTAGCACCCAGTCCCCTCAGCCCCACCAGAGTCCCCCAGTCCTGGGGGGGGTGGGGGGGGGGATGGGGGAGACCGCTGAGAGCAGGCAGCGTGAGCGGCCTGGCAGAATGCTTGCTTCATCGCCGCAGTGAGGCAAGCATCCCGCCCCACCCGCAGAGGGCCTCTGGGGGACAAGGGGGCTGGCCCACAGCCTCCACAGCCGAGTGCAGGCCCGGAGAGGAGACTGCGGGCCTGCCTCCCACGGAAGCAGCGTGGCTCCCTCCCACCTCCGGCGGAATCAGCGCGGCTCCCTCCCGGCTCCCACGGAAGTCGCACGGCTCCCGGGGAAGCAGCGCAGCTCCCGAGGCGGCACGCTGCCCTTCCCGCCAGCTCCCACGGAAGCAGCGGGCGGCCTACTGCGCACGATATCGCACGATGGGCTACTAGTGTATTATATGATTCCATTCACAGGACGTTCATAACAGGGAACTCCACAGAGGCAGAAAGCACATTAGTGGGTGATTGGGGCTGGAGGAGAGGGACCGGGTGATGGCTAAAGAGGGTGATGGGGTTTCTTTTTGAGGTGATGCTCTAAAATTGACTATCGTGATGGGTGCACACATCTGTGTATATACCAAAAACCACTGAACTATATACGCTTTAAGTGGGTAAATTACATGGAATGTGAATTATATCTCAATAAAGCGGGGGATTTTTCCTAACGGCCAAAAAGATCCCTAAGTTGAGAGTCTGAATGCAAAAGGGGCTTAAGATAAAGCCAAGTGCATAAGACCGTGTGCTCCCCGAGGCTTCATCCGCCAGCTAATTCCACGGGCCTCGATGCACCCACAGTTGACCACTGGGCAAAGGTGAGACAATATCTGACGCTGCCAACTGAAGAAATTAATTTAACGTCAGAGGAAGCTAATTATAAATATAACCCCAAATGTTTCTCAGAGTACTCTCTCCGTGTCTATAGCTATTAGCCAGAGAGCACAAGGGTTCAGACTACAATTTGGCAGTCCCTCTAAATAGCTTTAAAATTGGAAGGAAAAAAAAATACCCTTCCTCTATATGGTGCTAGAATATAATTTACACACAATTATCCGACATAGGTTACAGCATTACCTCTGGTTAAAACAACAGTAACTCACCGAAAGGAGAAGGTGATCTTGTAATGAAATGATCAGGCTGCTGCAGCAGGGAGCTCAGACTCCCCACCCTCGTCTCTGAGCCCTCTGCCTGGCTCCCTCTGAGGCTAATTTAAAAAATACTACTTCCTCTTACCCTTGGGGGAAAAGTTGCAGCTGGCAAGGCTGACCTGTCCACAGATTGGTATCTGAGAGTAATATCCTAGACTGTGCCACTCGGGCTGGGGCTGGGGGAGGTAACAGAAAAAGGTGCGGAGATGGAGTGTTGCCTTGGAAAGCACAGGAAATTAAGGATCGTGACCCGAGCATCAACGGATACTGAGTGAGGTGGCTGGCTGGCCGTCAGCCCAATCACAGGCACCGAGCTGCTCTGCATCCACAGGTAATGTTCCCATCACTCCATCCTTCTCGGAGCCCACTCCCCGATACTTGCCGCAGATGAGCTGCACTCACTATGAGAAAGGCCCCGAAGACTCTCACCAGTGTCCAACCAACCTGTAGATGCAACTAAAACCCATAATCTTTACAGCAGCAAAATTAAGTAAGCATGCTTTGCTGGTGCTCCATGTGCCAGGAAGCCGTGCATTTCTGCACACGAAAGAGGCGCCTCCGAAGCCCCAGCAAGGGAAAGGCAGCCAAAGCAGATTCTTACTAAACCTCGGGGAGATGGGGAGGAAGGGCCAGCCAGGAGGGCGGGCTGGTGGGAGCTCAGGTCCTTCCATCTGTGCCTGCCGCTCCAGCCTCCGGAGCCCCATGCGCGTCACCAAAAGTGGAATTCTTCTGAAGACGCAGAGGGTGACTCACGGTGACGGGTAGGGCCCTCGAAATGGTGACACGATGGTCTCGGGCCCCTGGCTAAAGCAAAGGTCCGAGGTGATTCTGCCTTACAGAAATGGCCCAAATGAAAACACAAGTTTAAGATATCTTCTCTCTGTCCACGTGGCTTTGCATTTTCAAGCCCATCTGGGTATCCTGAGACACACTGAATAGCCGACCCTGGCTGGCCCGATGAGGTTGGGTCAAGTCTCTGAACAGTTCTGGGCTTCTCTTTTCACCTTTGAAATATGGGCGTAAGACCCTGGTCTTAGTAAAACAGAGATAGCAAGTGTGAAAGCATTACTCCAAGAACACAGCCCAGAGGAGGCCCCGGTATCCTAAGGAAAACCAACCCGGAGCTTGTGCCTCCACACAAACCTTCCAGAGAGCTTCTCCCCAGCTGGAGTCCCCCCAACGCCCAGGTCCCGGCTCAGAGGTGCCTGAGCCCCTTCTCACGGGCCGGGCCAGGGTCACTGAAGCCAGCCTGTGTGCAGGTTTATGAACACACAGCCTTGGTGATGAGTTCAGAGCATCTCTCCTACTTCCCAAACTGCTCTTCTCCTAAAACCTTTCAGGTCACCTGGGTAGCAACCACCAGAGAGACGGTTCCTACTCCAAGGGTGTGTGTTTCAAAGTCTCTTAGAACCTGAACTAAATACCACTCCCTAACCTGCCACCCTGGAGGGCCGCTGGGTCCTCCATGTGACACGAGGAAACCTCAAGGGCCGGGCTGAGAAGCCATGTCAGAAAGGATGGGCAGGAGCACAGACCCTTGGTTAAGGAAAACCCAGCGTCACCCAGGGGGCCCACTGTGTCCTGGGGAAGACTGCTCAAGAGATGAGTCCTGGAAGCCACCCCTCTGGTAAACTGGGAGCCACATGCGAGATGAGGCCCCTTGTCATCAGCAACAACTGAATGGCTCTTTAAGGAGAGAAAAAAATAAAAACTTTGCTGTAGACAGGCTCTGAAGCCAAGGTGCCCCACCCCCCAAACCCTCCAGTTGATTTCATGAAAAGAACGAAATGGCAGCCTTAACCCTTAGCCTTGATTACCGCCATTAACATATTTTAGATGCACATGGCAATCAGTTCTTGATGAGCCAGTTCTACCTCATCCACGGAGCTCAGCCAGGCTGCAGGTTCACTGACACTCCCGAGGTACATCGTGCTCAACCCCGCCTGCCCCGCAGAATCACCTGGGGCGTCATTAGAACCTGACACGGGGCCCCACCCGGGGGGAGTCTGCCTCGCTGGTCCATGGAGAGGCCCGGGCATCGGGATTGTTTAAACATTTCCCAGAAGATTCTAATGTGCAATCAGGGCTCTATAAGAAGTCGCTTCTGCCATCCTAAGGGAGAAAGGTGGGGGGATGGAGACCTCAACAAAGCAAAGATTCCTTTTCATTATTATCATAATGAGCAGAGGAGCGGGGGAAGCCAAGGAGGAGTGGAGGAGCCTGGGATTGAACCCAAAGCGCTGGGATTGAGTCCCAGCTCAGCCACTTCTCTAGCTGTGTAATATTAGGCGAGTCATGTGTAAAGTGGGGGCAATACCTGTATGTCACAGAGCTGCTGTAAGCATCACCAGAGATAAGTATATACAAGCACCTGGCACATAGTAGGTGCTCAAAAAAATGTGTGCTGAATCCCAGAAGAGCGAAAATGTTGATCAAGAGGGTAAGAGAAGATAAACTGCAGAGGACTGTGTCTGGTGGCTAGCCATAGGCATTCATTCATTTTCTCATCAAACGGTTTTGAGGACCTACCATGTGCCAAGTACTGTGCTAGGCTCTGTGGATGTTAAGTGGAATAAGACCAGGTTTCTGTATCAAAGGTGCTTATGGTCAAGTAAAAAGCTGTGTTATGATAGCCTGGTGGGGTTGAGGGCACAGGGCTGGGCATGACTTCAAGGGGGGCTTGGAGGTCATCAGGAGGCAGCCAGGAAAGGAAGTGAAGGAGGGCCTCCCCAGCAGAGGCTGTGGCATCTTCAATGTTGGCTGAAGGGTTGCACGTGGATCTGAAAGACCACAGCACAAGGTGTCGACGGGATGCAAGGGGGAGAGGGGCTGGGCAGGGAGGTCATGCCAGGGAGGCAAGGGAAACCTTCACAAGATTTAAACAGGGGAGCAACTCTTCACTTGGGCCATTAAAGAGAAAAGCAGGGACACTGTGGGGGTGCTGTGTCACCTGAATGCTTACATGGTGGCAAGGAGGCACAGGCCAGAGCGGCTACAAAGCATGAACTGGGAAGAAGGCACCTATACACCAGTCCTAGTGTGGCCTGGTGTCAGCTCCCCCATGACCAGGCCCCTCCCTGCTCTGCCATTCTACTGTTCCAGAAACATCCATGGGGTGGGTGGGAATGTGGGGGCAGGTGGAGAAGGCATAAGGAAAGATAAGCACATTGCACTCTTGGCGTGGTCGTCTTCGGAAACACTCAGCCATCTGTTAGGTCATAAATTTTATCTGTCAAGAAAAAAGTCAACCCCCTCACCCCCAGCATGTGCTGGTCTGGCGCCCTGCCACCTGCCACAAGTAACTTCCTTTGAGGGAAAAGGAGGGACCCAAAGACGTGTTTGCAGCGCAAGAGGGAAGCCAAGCTAATCACGAGCAATTCTCTCCACCTTTTATTAAATGTCTCATTTCTCAAGAGATGGAAGGTGAATCTTCCTAAATCCAAGAGGGCCTTGAGTCTGGGAAGAGTACCAGATTTGGAAACTGGAGATGAGAGGACCAGGTTCCAATCCCAGCACCTGAAGCTGGGAGGAGAGAGAAAAGAAACCCAGGAACCTCAATTCTGCCACATATATACCAGGTGACCCTGGCAAGTGACTATCTCTGAACTTGAGTTTCTCTCTCTACAAAATGGGATTAAAAGAGCTAATACATGGAATGTGCTCGGCACAGAGCTGGGATAACCGACGCACGAAGTTCCCCTTCTCCCTCCTTACCACAGTCCCTTCCCTGCCTGGGACTTCGCCTCTGTCTGTTTGGCTGTGAATGGGGATCAAACCTTCCCTGTCTACCCCACAGACTAAACAACAGAAGGAAATGCACTTGGAAAAGGCAGGTGCTCTGTACATTTAAGGACTAGTTATTACCAATTCTCCCAATTATTATCAATTCCACCTCCCTCAGATTTTTTTCCCCGACACCACCCAGAGTCAACCCACTCCCGGCAGTGGTACTGGGCAACCATGGTATTTCAAGGGTTGAAGATGCTCCAGCAAAAATTCTATCTCAATGCAAAGCTGTGTCTTTATCTACCTGAACCTGGGCAGCCCCTTACTCTACGTAACAGATTGTTCCAAATGAGGAAGGTCGTTCTCTAACAGAGATGAAGCTGCCCATGCCTCAGAGGTAGTATTTCTCTGTGACACCAATATCCTAATATGTCTGTGCTCTCCTTGTGCCAGTAACATATTTCTATAAATCGTCACATAAAAGAAAACTTTATTTTCCAGAGGGATCAACAGGGAGGGGGGAAATGAAACAACAGTTACAATAAAAACATCACCCATCAAGCAGAGCGCAGGCTGCCAGGAACTTTACTAAATGTGTAATGTTACAGATGTTTTATAGCCATGATGTCTGTTCTATTTTAAACACTTGCACTAGGCCACCAAACACGGAAAAGAGAGAAAGGAAAGATATGTTCCCCAACGTGCCCAGCCTGGCTAACTGGTCTGGGCTGGCTGTTTATTGAGGCAAAGAGGTGACTGGGGAGCCGTAGATGTCGGCTGAAACGCGGAGGGCTCGTTTTGTAGTTCACTCTGGAGGGCTGTCGAATCAGCCACACGGCCCCGCCAGCGGCCCTCGGGCTCTCTGAAGGGCACTTCTGCCTGGAAGACCAGGATCTTCTATGGGGAAATTGCCCTGCACCTGGCAATGCTTAATAAAATCTAGTTCCCTTCCCTCAAGGAAGAAAAATATGCCCGGTTAAACCTCGTTTGTCCAACGACACTCATTCATTCCCACCACAAACATTTGTTCAGTGCCTGCTATGCAAAGGTACTGAGTTAGGGACTCACAGCCCGATCAGCCACCGTCAGGACGCCCCCCAGAATGGAAACCTGAAAGGGAGGGATGTGATCAGTTCACCCTCCTAGAACGGAAGCCTCCTAAAGTTAAGAACTTTTGTCTATTTTGTTCACCACTGTATTCCTAGCAGGTAGAAGAGTGCCTGGCACACAGTAGGCAATCAGTAAGCACGAGCTGGATGAGTGCAGGAATATTTCCTGCTCTGAATTACCAGGATGGTGGATGAGTGAAGGTCCCCAGGCACCCGCCTTGTCTCCTCTCTTTCCCCTTGGGTAATTCCAAGCGCTCCTTGTTGCTAAGCTGACATAAGCACCAAGAAGATAAAAGGCCTCGTTCCTAAGAAGAACAGCTGGCCAGAGTTCTGGTCGAGAGCCACAGAGCACACAGACAGCGCTGCAACTGAGCGATCCTGCTGGCCTGGGTCACAAACCCTCCCCTCCCCCTGGGAGAAACACAGCTGGTGGTTGGGGAGAGGCATCTTTACACGCAAAAAAGGACAATTGGTGACTCCTGACAAGCAAACACTGGAAAGGTCTAGGAAAACAGGGCGGGGCCTGAAACCTCTGGCAATCACAGATTCAGGGATAATACCAGGGTCTGCATCAACTGCCCCTGATTCATTCCACTCGACATCAAGCTTGAATGACTACCTAGTCCCCACCGGGATGGAGGAGCCCAAACTAAAAGACTGCGTTCTCTAACCTTAAAGATCTCACAGAGGCCTGACAAAAACACACAATGGCAAAAGCACGCAAACTATACAGAGGGAAATGTGAGGAACTCTGTCAGGTTAGTCAGAGAAGGTTTCAAATAGGAGATGCCTCCCTGGGGTTTTAAAGGATGAACAGGAGTTTTCCAGGAAGACAAGAAAGAAGGGCAGGCAGTCACAATGGTATGAAATATCGCGTCCATTTCAGGCACTAAGTTTGGCCCAGCCAGAAACCAAGGAGGGTTTGATGGAAGATATGGAAGGAGGCAAGGGTTCGATCCCAAAGAGTCTTGTAGACATAACCAGGGAGACTGGACTTCACCCTTTCAATAAGGGGTAAGCAATTTTAAGTGGAGGAATAGCATGACCAGCTTTGTGTTTTAGATAAGTCACTCTGTAGAGACGGGGAGACAGTTAGAAGCTTATCATAAGAGTCCAAGATGAAGGGACCCTGAACTAAAGCAAGGATCTTTTGCATAACAAACAGGAAAAGATTTAAGAGAGAGCAGGAGACAAAATTATCAGCACTGGGTAAATGGCCAGAAGCAGAGATGAGGGAAAGGAAGGCGTTTTGAATTTACTGGGTGGCTGAGCCAATGGCGGTGTCACCAACTGAGATAAGGCATGCAGAAGAAGCAGGTATGTGGAGGCATGATAAATGTGTTCGGTTTGGGTATGTTAGATGTGCGGTGCCCGTGGGACAATTTGTGTATCTGTACTTGAGCTCCGGAGAAGGATCAGGACAGGGGACCCAGACTGAATGCACCAATGTCTAGGTGGCCAGGAACATCATGGGAGTGGTTCAGGTGAGGGGGTAAAGGAAAAGCAGGGACAAGGACAGGAGGAATCACAGTATCTCTTGGAAACCCAAAGCAACAGCCAAAGAAAACAGGAGAGAAGCAAGAAAAAAACTGTTTCATCAACTATAGCATAGAGCCCCTTGTTCTATGTCCCTTCCCTTGAATTTAGGTAAGCTCGTGACTGCTTCAGCCAATGGAGTAGAGCAGAAGGGATGTTGTGCGAATTCCAAGGCTGGGTCATACAAGGTACGGCAGCTTCTAGCTTGTTCTTTAGAACAATCACAGTTGGAACCCTGAGCCACCAAGCTGCCACGTTGTCAGGAAGCCCAGCGTTATATGGAGAGACCCCATGGTGGGCCTCTTTCTTCGAGCCATCCCTGCCCAAGCACCAGGCACACGAGGGAATAAGCTTTCCGATGATTCCAGTCCTCTCCTTTGCCATCAAGTTACCATCAAGATCTCAAGTCTCTCCAGCTGAGGCCCTACACATGGTGAAGCGGAAACCAGCTGGGGCTGCTCTGCCCTGTCCGAATTCCTGAGCCAGTGATGCCCTGAGCATAATAAGGGCTAAATTTGGGAGCAATTTGTTACAGAGCAATGATAACTGTAACACTAAAGTTAGGGCATTTCGAATGGAAGGGAATGGTGAACAGTGTCCAACAACATAAAGGTGTTCAGAAAGGGAAGGAGGAGCCAGGTCTCAGCGTCACTGGATCCAGACCTGAGCCATACACTTTCCATGGCCGATCATGGTACTTGCAAGGCCAACGTCTACGTGCAGCTCATCAGCGAACTGCACGCTGCCTCATGAGCAAGTCTCCTGGGCAGGCCCACGGGTGCGCCAGGCCCTGGAGTGACTTAGCCGTCTGTGGTTAGCTGTGAGCATTCATTTGGGGGAAAACCTTCCTCTGATGGCAACTGGCACTGAAGATGTGCCCATGAACACAACTGCCCCCTGGCATACCGCCATGTGCTTGCTGTGGTCAGTGTTGCTTTTAGAAAAGTAGAAGTCTAAAAAAGTCAGTGTTGTGTTTTTTTCTGGAGAGAAATCAGTATTTCTCCAAGGCACTGACACCTAATTCATCTAATGCACTTATCACTGTAAATATCAGTAGTTCCCAAGCCACCTTAAAACAGGCTGATAAGCAATCTGTTTTAAAAGCCCTTTCTTGCCCTCAGCCAAAGGCACTTAGTTCTCTCTTCCTGTGTGAAATCTGGGCTTTTAATCCTCAGGATACACCTGAAACTATGACCACCTAGCACAGCTGTTCTCCAAGCAGCACCTACAGCTCAAGGCGACTCACTTCCCATCCAGTCATCCTGTCTCTGGGTCTCCGGACTTGCTGGGAAATGTGGCATTCCTCTCCCCGGCCAAAAATCCTGGCCCCCTAAAGAGCTGCTTGGTCTTGCGTTCTGTTCCTGTTACTCAGAGGCCCTCGATCCCCTAAACCTTCTCTGTGTCCCAAAGACGATCCAGTTCAAAGGACGGTGTTAAAACACGGGACCTGAGCCACCTGGGGCCCTGCAGAGCCCTCGGTCTGCACAGAGACCTAGAAATGAAAGAAGATCCAGGGGTACAATTAGCCCAGGCTTGATCTTATCAGACCTCCTCTTTTGCAAAATTTCATCAAAGAAGATTTGGCTTAGTTTTAAATGTCCCTTAATTAACACAATTTCTAAGCAGCTACTTGGAATGAAACCTTGTGGGAAGAGAGATGAGAAGTAATACCTGGGACCATTGTCCTTGGGGTGGTGACGGAGGGGGCTGGCATTTGAGGCAGGAAGACAAGACATCAAAAATCAGCAGAGATTTCAAGGCTTCAACCTTTGTTACCGGGTTCCACGCTACCTCTGCAGCCCTGTTTCCCATTCATCCAACTACTCGGAGCTCCAGCCACGCTGGCTACCTGCTCGCACTTCCACACCCCAGGCCTTCCCTCAGGCGGCCCCTGCCCTAGGAGGAGCCTTCTGCCTTTTTGTCCTTCATGAGTCCAAGCCTCACACCTCAGTCCACATGTCTCTGTGCAAATGTCACTAGGCCTTCCGTGACCCACCTACTTAACAACTGCAACCCCAGCGCTCCCGGGCAGGCCCACGGGGGGGCCTTCTCCTAACCTACCTGCTCGCACACTCTATGGTTTACTTGTTTTATTTCTTGTCTGTCTCCCTCCCACCAGAAACTAAGCCTCATGAGGTCAGGAGTTTTGTCTATTTTGTTCACAGACTATATTCCCAGTACCTGGGTCCTAAGTGACATTCAAGAATTATCTGCTGAGTGAATGAATGAACATGCTATGCCATCTCCCCTCAGTCACCATGAACGACTCCTTTCTCTGCACCGGCACAGGAAGTGAACTGCCCCTGAACAGCGGCACTTTATTTCATTCTGCTTCCCATTATCACTCGATATTTACCTATGAGATTCAAGTCCCTTGCAGGAAGAGACCATGTTTATTCATCTTTGTATCCCCCAAAGCATTGGTGGTGCTCAAGTATACAATCTACTGAATCTAACTTAACAATCAAATTGCATGGAAAATAGGCAAAGAACACACAGCTAATAGAACGATATACCCAGGTGATTCCCGCTGCCTTCCTCGTCCCTTGTGAGGCTTGTCGTGTGTGCGGAGCACAGAGCAAGGGCTTCTGAAAACATCAAGATAAGTAAGACACACGTGTGCAGTGTCCCAAGAGACAGCTACCAGCCACCTGTAGCCACTTAAACTTAAGTTGTTATTAACAATTCAGTTCCAGTTGCATTAGTCCCACTTCAAATGCTCATTCACCACATGGCCAGACAGCACAGAATATCTCCTTTGTCCCAGGAGGTTCTAACGGACAGCAGCGACATCGACAGTCCTGGCCCTCCACATCGAACCTTCCTTCTAGTGGGGCACATGGGACAGGAACAGGAAGGACCAGGAGAACCGATCTGTTAGCCCAGTGGTCGGCAAACCGCGGCTCGCGAGCCACATGCGGCTCTTTGGCCCCTTGAGAGTGGCTCTTCCACAAAATAACACGGCCTGGGCGAGTCTATTTTGAAGAAGTGGCGTTAGAAGAAGTTTAAGTTTAAAAAATTTGGCTCTCAAAAGAAATTTCAATCGTTGTACTGTTGATATTTGGCTCTGTTGACTAATGAGTTTGCCGACCACTGGGTTAGCCAATAATAAAGGAAGCAGCAAAGGACTGGGGGCTGAAAGGAGACAGGTGTCCCCACCTGGGGGAAAGACAGCAGCAGGACTGGCTTCCAGGCCGAGGTAGAGCTATTTGAGAGGACCCTCTAAAAACGGGTGGTTTTCTAGGTAAAAGAAAGGGGGGTTATTCCAAACCTGGAGAGGACAGAGTCCCACACAGAGGGACTTGGGGGCAGGCTCCCTGGAGCTCAGGCCCATGGGGACCTGTAGGACAGGAGGCTGGAATTCCACGGTAGCACCCCAGGAGTCTTGAGCAGGGGGCATGAGCGTCCGGAGTGGAGGGAAGCCAGAGAGAAAGCCACAG
The DNA here is from genome assembly GCF_027574615.1 of Eptesicus fuscus. Lineage (NCBI taxonomy): Eukaryota > Metazoa > Chordata > Mammalia > Chiroptera > Vespertilionidae > Eptesicus > Eptesicus fuscus. Next base: position 26,276,410 of record NC_072492.1, on the reverse strand, counting down.
TGGAAACAGATGAGAGGTTCTGATGGATGATGGCAGCATGACTGGAAATGAGGTAACAGGCACCTGGCAGTAGCAGGTATGGGACCAGCAACCAATTAACCTTGGGACGACAGAATGCTCAAATCCGAAGGATCCCGGGGCGCTCACAAAAGCAGCATCCCCCTTAGATTTTAAGCAACTAGAAGGCAAAACCCATGTTTGGAGGTGGGGGACTCCGGGACTAACTGCCCAGGCCACCGTGCTTCACCCGCTCCAGGGTGACGAGATCCCGCATCAGTCTCGGCTCACTCCCACTTTGCTCTCATTGTCAGGGAGCCGGAAAGATGAGTGTCTAAACATGGGTGGGTTTTCTAGGTAAAAGAAAGGGGGCTTATTCCAAACCTGGAGAGGGTAGAGTCCCACACAGAGGGACTCAGGGCAGACGCGGGGGCCACACCAGGGGCCACGCTCCACCCCCCTGCTGGCCAGCACTGCTCCCAACTAAAAGTCCAATGGCCCGGCCTCACCGAGGGGTGCACGCCCACGTTCGGCAGGCCAGCTTTCTGGCCCCTGCCCGGCCACCCATTGTGGCTTAAAGACATTTATGCACCCTCTGGGGCTCAGCAGGGAACTTTTCCAGACACAGAATGAGGTCTTAACCAGGTGCTTGAGATGCAGGGCACAACCTGGTTAAGGCTATTGTGGGGCTCGGCAAAGACCGGATGCATTTCTGCAAGCAGCTAGTAATAAAAGCAGGAGGAGGGGCAGGTGGGAAAAGTCAACCTGGCATTTACTGGGGATCATCCTCCTCCCCACCCTCCACCCCACCCCAGACACCTTTGTGACAACTTGCTTCTATCTCCAATTAGCCTGTTTCAGCAGCCAATACCCAACCTGCTAGGCCCTCTATTCAAGAGCCTTTTATCTAACATGCACATACTTTACAGAAAAGAAAAAGACCAAAAAGAGAGAGAGAGAGATTTCTAAAGTGGCCAGGCAAAAAAAAAAACCAAACACAACTAAGAGGATTAAGGGTGCTGTATTCAAGAACAAAGAAAATTCTGGAAACCTCCTGAACGGACCCAGCCTGCCCCTTCCTATTAAGCAATCAAGAACCGACAGAGAGCTGGACATGTGGGCGCCGAGGAGTGTAAGAGTCCGCGGGCCACACTAGGGGCCACGCTCCACCCCGCACAGTGTCCGGCCTTATCGCCAGCCTGCAGGACAGAGCAGAGCCTCTGCCTGTGTGCGGGGGGGGGGGCGGGAGGGGGGGGGGTGAGGGGCGGGGGGGGTCCATAGCGGGGTAAAAGGAAGGAAAAACCAAGCCGAGAAATAACTTCCTGACAGGCCCACAGCTGACATTCTTAAGTGAACACAGGATGTGCCAAGAAATTATCAGGCCTGGCTTTTCTCTCCCTGATAGATGACCAAATAAAAGGAAAAAGAAAAAAAAGACAGAAAACGAAAAAATAACCACAGCCATACACATCTCATAAATCACGACTTTTATGAAGGCTTCACCACATAACAGCAACCGTCAAATTGGATAAAGACACCTTTCTGTACAGTAACGGGGAGAGACTGGCCATCTCTCCCGACCTGGGGTGGGTGGCAGGGAAACTGCACTGAGACAGAGGAGGGCTTTGGGAAGGCAGGTGTAGCAGTAGAGACAGGTGGTGGTTTTTCCCCATCATTCTCAAAACACAGGCATCTCGAAGCTCAGAGAAGTGAGCCGGACAGAGAGCAACGCCAAACAGGAAAACAAACGTGTGAGTGAGGATGTGTCTGTGAGGAGATCAAGAGTGAAATGAGTGCTTGGGGTGGGGATGTAGAAAATGTGAGAATGGGTGAAAGCAAGATGGAGCATCTGTGGCCGGAGCCATCAGAGGAATGTCAGGCTCGGGGCCAGCAGTTCATGGCGACGTCGAACTCATGCAGTCAGCCCAGGCGCTCACCACAGGTAACACCGAGGGCCCAGGAGCGGGTGCAGAATGCAGCTCTACTCATTGAACATCTCACTTGCTGCAAGTTCAGTTTGGGGTAAGGCCTTCCTTCCTCATGGGAGGCTGACCCACTCCAGAACCTTCTCTCCAGGTGACCCACACTCAAAGCCTGACACGCTGACACCCCTAAACTTGATGAGCTAAATAAGAAACTAAGAAAGGAACTAACGCAGATAGCTTCCAATGCCTGTCAGTGGGATGTGATGAGTGATAGGATTCGAGGTCTTTAGTTCTAGCCTCTTCTCTGCCCCATTCATCTAAACCAGGGGTGTGAAACCATTGGGCCTGGCCCTGCCAAGGCATGAGGGGTGAGTTAATTAAATGTCTGACCAAATATAGCAGGCTAACGTTTAAGACGATAATTTTGTATGGCCTGCGAATGATGTTATAAATGTCCAAATGGCCCTTGGCAGAAAAAAGGTTCCCCACCCCTGCTCTAAACAAATTAGCTTGATGGGATTTTTAAGTGACGAAGATCAGGAAAAGAAAAGAATGCATCTCTTTCCAAATTCTGCCACGCGCAGAATCCAGACAAAAAGATTTGTGGTCACATATATTTTAAGCACTTGTAGTTAGATGACTACTTTCCCAGGGCAAGTCATCACCAAGATGAATGGGCCTAAAGCTCTCTGCACGGCCGGCTCTCCGCGAACATTTGCTGGGCAGAACTGTACCGGTGCGCCCTGCTCGCCTGGCCACGGCTCCAGATTCCCTGTGCTTTGGCCAACATAGAATTCCAACTGAGGAGCCAGCTACCGTGACACAAGAGGAGAGGGTGATGATGTAACAGCGCAGGCGCACTCCTGAGCAAATGCCCCGAGAACTGCACGCCCCGATTCAAGTCAGCATCCATGGTTATCGGACTAATACCTGAGGTCAGGCTTGGGTTACTCCTTTTCCATCCCAGCACCTTAAAAAAGCACTTAGGAGTCAAAGTGGCACCCAGAACGGCCACATGCTTCCCCTCGGGGTGGGCGGCAGTGGAGGGGAGGGTGGGGTCTCCCTCGCACTTAGATTTTGGCAACAAGCGCGTCATAAGACAAAAGGCAGAAACTCTTGATTGTGGAAAACAATGTTTTCCCTGAAGATTAAGACACCATTACTGGAATGTTAACGTTTAACCCATCTTCCACTCATCACTAGATGACTCTTCTAAGAGCTCAGGAAGACAACGATGCGGCTCAGTTTTTATCTCTGCTCCCTGAAACTTGAGAATGAAAATCCACAAACTGAAAACTAGCCGGCCAATGAAGTCACGTAACCAAAGTTTCTCCAACTCCAAAACACTGGGTCATGGAGAGGTCAAGTTCTCCCACGTCAGGACTCCCTGCCTCTCAGTGTCTCCTCCTTGGGGGAAGGATCTGAGTGCTGGCAAGTGTTGTGTTGTGTTATGTTCAAGTGGCTAACACAACACTGCAGAACACAACACAGTGGTTGAAGTGAACTGAACCAACAGAAAGCCTTATTGAAAACCAAATCTAAATGGACGCTGGCATGACCCGGATGTGACTCCCAGCTCTGTCACCTGCTGGCTGTCTGACCCTGAACCAACACCCCACCTCCTGGAGCCTTACTTCCCCCATCTATGAAATGGGATAACATTCCCAGGATGTCACAGCATTGCTTTGAGGATCAAATCAGATTGCATGCGAAAGTGCTTTGAATGCCTGAAAAGGCACCTGCAGGTTATCAGTCGCCCAGATGTGCCAAGCGCCTCACCCATCACTTGCATAAACATGTGATTTTTCTCCAGACACCCAGCAACAGGGCCTGAGGGAGAAATGGGAGTAGAAACTCTAACCCCACACTGGCGTCAATAGCCGATCACCTGAAAAGAGAAATCTTCTCTCAGGAAGATAAGGGAAACCACCTATCATCTAATTAAAGCAGGTAGTTGAGCACAAGTTCAAAGGCAGGGCAGCCTGGCTCAGCCTGCTGCTCCTGGGCGCCAGACAAGAATGGGCAAATGGGGCTTAGTGTGCCTCTGCTGTGGGAACGGGCATCCTCCAGCTGGAAGGGCCAACCGAGTGGAAAGGAGAACGAAGGGGAAGAGGAGGAAAGCCACTCCTCATCCCTACACTTACCTCCCATTTGTACCCTATCCCAGCTGCCCACGCCCCCAGACACTCACCCAGAGTGGTCCCTGTGCCTTTATCTTGCTGGGCACGAGTCAGCACACTGCCTTCCGTCCCACTTGTGTGGGAGGGTGTGCCATCATCCATCTTCAGCGTCATCAGTGTGATTAACTATCAACTTTGGGCCCTCGCTCTGTGTTGGACGTTGTTAGAAGCACCAGACATATAATGACGTACAGGGTGTCCCAAAAAATGTACACACACTTCTGAATGATTATAAAGTCAGTGTTGATTAACGTACAGTTCATTTTCAAAATGTGAAAGAATCTATAAAAGTGAGTAATTTTTTTGTCAATGCCTGTTTTCAAACTGATGACCATTCTGGTCCAGGCTCTGCTGGTAACTCAAAGCAATGGAATCACAAACATCAAGAATCATTTCACTCAGTGTTTGTGTGCCCTCAATTCATCGATTGTGTTGGCGGTTTTATCTTTTATATATCCCCATTAAAAAAAAAAGGCTAGTAGCACTTTAGGATAAATTTTCTTTGTTCAAAGCTTAGTCTGGCTTCACCCATTATTTCAAATCAGTTAAACCTGAAAAGGAGTAAAAATTAAGTGAGTTATCAACTGTTAAAGTGTGTGTACATTTGGGGGAGTGAGGGGAGGGGAGGGACACCCTGTATTTCATTCTTACCACAACCCTATAAGATGGGAACTGTCATCAGCCCCGAGGCACAGAGCTGTAAAGGGTAGAGCTAGAATATGAACCCAGGCAACAGGGTGGAAAAAAGCCTACAACCCTAACCACTCATCACACTACCTCTTTTGAACACAGTACATGGCCCTAAATGTTTTCTTTATGGCCAGGGGAATTCCCAAGTCCTTGTCAAAGGCACTTGGTCTGGGAACAAAAACCTAAACTAAGACAGCATCCCCTAATTCTTACACAATCTAGTCCATTCCTCTTTCAAGTCTTCGTTCAAACCTCAGCTATTCCCAGAAGCCCTGACTGCCTTCACAGCCCCCCTCCCCACTCCATGAACCCCCGGCTGCTCAGAAATCCACTATGTCACCTGGCACACGATCCTGTATTCCATCGCCATTTCTATATATGCTCAGAAACTGTTTTCTACTAGGGTTTAACCACCTGGATAGAAAACAAAACAACTCCGGAGAGAGAATCATATCTTTACTTTCTTAGGTTTCCACTCTCTGCCCTGGCTCTATACCATGGAGTAGAATGTTCCACAAGCAGCCACTCTGTAAGAGGTGCTGACCTACCTGACCAGCTCAAGGCCTGGGCAGGTTGCTGATCACCTATTGCCAAGTACTTAAATTTGCTGATCACTATACTTCATGCCATCCCTCTCTGAATTTTTAACCCTCTCCTTCTTTTCATTTTCAATTTAATCATGCTAAATGTTCTTAAATAAACCTCACCCTACTAACCCAGGCAAATCGAAACTCAGGGCATGCAAATATGCCTGGAGCAAACTGGGCATGTGCCCTTGACCAGAATCAAACCTGGAACCCTTCAGTCCTCAGGCCGATGCTCTTCTTTTTCTGTCTCTTGTATTTTGTACAATTCTCTTGTTCTTGCTTTTGTTTTTTGCTTTTCTGCTAGTCTACCTTCCATGACCATAAACAGAACTCGAGTATGTTTCTTATCATTTGATCTGTTTACTAACTTGCTCAGGAGACATAGTAAATTGGTATCCATCATCCATTCCAGCTTCCTCCCCACAAGCATTTCTGTCTTGCAGGAACTGGAGAGTTGAGGAGTCCTTTTTCAGACTCCCTTGCAGCTAGGTATGAAAGGCAAAGTAATGGATTCTGTGCTTCTGTTGTTTGCTCTGGCAGCACAGCCAAGGAGGCGTTTCGCTATTCCATGGCAGTATCTTGTGCCTCAACTGACTTCTCATGGAGAAACTATTTTGCTGGAGAAGATTGTGGCAAGACAGCATCAATAAATGGCGCTTCCTGACCCAGCAGAGTGGCGTCAGCTCCTTGATTTGCTAGGTGGCTTTCAGATGTCAGAAGAGACCGCAGCTTCCTGGAGTCCCAGATCTGTTGTGTGGCTCTGAGAGGTGTTTCTGAGGGCATAACCTAAAGGTCTTTCTAGATCACCTAATGATTTCTGTAAGCATTTTCATGCCCTCCAACAAATTCCTTTCTGCTTAAACTAGATAGGAGTGGATTCAGCTTTCTGCAACAGAATCCAGACCAAAACTTGGCCGTCGTTCTTGTTTTTAAAAGTAGATCAACATCTTCACTTAAAAAGAAAGACACAAATCAGAACCCTGAAATTTCAGTTTCGTTTCTAACTAGCTGACTGACCTGGGACAAGGCACTCACTAATGATTATTGGGCCTCAGTTTTCTCATCTGTAAAATGAGCGGGTATGACCAGATGATCTCTGAGGTTCCTAATATGTCTAACATTCGGTGATTCTAAATCTCATTAGAGTGGTGGCTTTCAAATCATGCTCTGGAACATCAGGGCTTCAGGCCAAGAAACTCAGGTTTCAACCTGGAGCTGAACATTTCCCTCTGGAGAAAGGGTCGGTCCACAGCGGCGGGGCAGGTGGAAAATACTCCTGGTAGTTTCTTCTGGAAAGGGAGGTGGTGCTATTGGGCTCTGTGTTGTTTATATATTTTACAACAGAAAGTACCCATTGATTTTTCATATAATTAATTAAATAAATAACAGGCCTGCTGGCTGTCAAATAGCATTTTATCTGAATGTACTATTTCCCACCCTCCTTCGCACCCCCCAAAAAATAGATCAGTACATTAACCATGATTACCTCTGTGCAGGGACATTTATTTTCATTTTTATAGTTTTGAACATTTCCCAGGTTGGCTGTGTTTAGTGACCCTGTGGGTAAAAACTACACTACAGAGCCAACCTTCTGCTCTCCCCCTTCCCACATCTGTGCAGGCGGCTTCATGAACCGGTTATGCTGAAAGTTCTGACTCAGTGGAAAGCTATTTCCATCCTCAAACTTGGATAAATGTTAACCAAGGACGATAGACAGGTGGGTAGGTCAGCCTGTTAAGATAAGTAGGTAAGTAAACAAACCCTAAAGAGAGAGCTATGCCAAACTGCACTGAAAAAAAGGGAAGTTTAAAGAATAAATTTAGTCCAAGCTGAGCCAAGTAACACCGGTCTTTTAAACATTAAGCCTTACCCTGCAGCACAAATAAAACTTTTTACCATAAACACGTGACATTTTTTAAATTAAGATCATTCTCTCAAACAGACTTCTGGTGAGGGAATAAAGTAGTACCAACCTCCTTACAGAATCAATTAAGATAAAAATATATTTTATAAGGATTTTTATATGTGTAAGTATACATTATGGATATTTGTAAAGATTATATACATAATTATATATATAATTTCACAAATATATACATGTGTGTGTGTGTGTGTGTGTGTGTGTGTATATATATATATATATATGTCACCTCCTTTAAAATACCTGCAGCTTTTAACTCTGAAAGCCCACCTCCAGGCATATGTAGTAAGAAGGAAATTGAAAATGTTGATGAGGGGTCACATACAAGCATGTCCCCCACAATGTTATTTATAATTCTAACAAATCATTAACAAGCTAACTATTCAACAATAGACTTTGGTAAAATAAAGTATAGTTTATAAGCCACAATAATACCATGTAGACAGCGAAAACCAAATCATAAAAAATAATAAATTACAAGGGGGAAATAATTCAAAATGTATTATAAAATCAGCTTAGTAAATAATGGGTGGGTGGGTGTTGCCACACCTAAAAAAGGTTGGAAGAAAATATACCAGAATGTTAACCATGGTCGTCTATCTCCAAATGGTAGGTCATCTATCTCTAAGTGGTAAAACAGAGTTAGGGAGATTTTTACTTAGTTCTTGTGCTTTTTCCCAAGTTTCCCAAGTGTTTGTAGTTGGAGGAGTAGGGCAGAAGCAGTAATAGGTGTTCTAAAGGACCAAGCTGCCCAAATCTCTCCTTTCTGTAAAGGTGCAGGTTGGAGCCAAAGCGTTTTTTATCACAGACCAATCTTGTAATTCTATCCCATCAATGTTTGTGGCTGGGGTAGTGTCTCAGCGTTTTTAATTGATTAATTTGAATCAGAAGCATTGGAAATAAGACTATTTTATGGAGCTTCCGTTTACATTTATCTCCCTTGTTAAAGCCCATTTAGCAAGTTAACAAGAAAACAACAACACTCAGGGAAGTCACTGCATCCACTAGCATGTGTCATGTGTAAAATAACAGCTACGGGATTCTCACAAGGGTCAAATGAGATCGTTTTGTAACGAGTTCTGGAAAAAAGAAAATGCTATACAAGTGATAGTGAAATATTACTACTATTCTTAAAGTCCAGCTGTTTTGTTGACTTCAATGCAGGGTTTCTTAATCAATAGTGAGGTCATGTCCATGCACCAAGGGATCATGGCTCCCGACTCCATTGTGCAAAGAAAGCTCCCTGTGATTGTGGCAACAAACACCTCTCTGGGTAAAGGGTCCCTAACATTCCCCATGTGACCCAGGACCTCAGATAAGTTAGAAATACAGCTCAGAGAAGCGAAATCGATGGAGCTGGTTGCTGATGAGTTTTATCTAAAATCCAAGTTTTTCATCTATAATCAAACCAGGTCTATCGGGGTCTCTGTCTCTGCTTAAACCAAAGCCGAACAGAAACATCTTGTGGTCTCCTGGCCATCAGAGAGTAGCCCAGAGGTCTCAGTGCAGAGCAGAGTATTTTGGGGCTAACTCCTGACAACACCCACCCACCCCTCCAGGACCTTGGTATCTTTGGACAGAAAGAACACCAAAGAGCAATGGAGGCGGCAGGTGAAACATCAGCCTCAGGTCAAACCCTGGAAGCCGAAGGGACTCCTAAAGGGCCCTGTCTCCCCAACAGACTCTATCCAACCCCTTCCTGATGCAAAGGGCCCTTTCCCACAATGTATCTGAATTTGTGAGGCCTCCAAAATATTTAACATACTTCGATTAAACATTTTTTAAAAAGGAAGCAACCTAAGACCTTGAGCACCAAGGCAGGCCTGAGCAGGAAAAGGCACAGGAATTCACCTTCTGAAGGTGGGAGGCTTTCACCGCTATCCAAAAGGATGGCTTGAAATTAACTCGCTTGGTTAATCATTCAAACCCATGGGCTGGGCAAGTTTTAACGTTTCAATGTTGGTTTACAATTAACCCAGCAACAGAGTTTTAAGGTGTTTGATTTTTAATTAGTCTATTGATTTACCAATCCGGTTAACAATACTTTATTCCTGTGCCCTTTATTCTGTCTTCCATCCTTATTAAGGAAGAGTGATGGTTGCTCTGGCTCTTCTCTCCTCTGGACAACCCCAGATGATGGCCCCTCCCCTCCCCAGGGGCACAGGATCTGACGGTAAAAACAGAAGGCATAAAGCCTGAACACCTGGATTCTGTGTGGCCTTGAGCAAACTAAGGTAACCTGTCTGTGCTGTTTCTTCACCTGTAAAATGGGATACAGCACCTACCCACAGTGACCATTTAATAAGATGATTCACAAAAAGCTTCAGATAAGTGCCTGGCACAGACTAAGCACCTGAGACCTGGGCCCCTCTTCTCTTCCTCGGTGGTTCAGAAGCTGTCTGAATTGTTAATCTGAACCTTTCCGTGTCTTACAAAACCAAGAGAACTGAAAAGGTGGTGGGCCCATGTAATACCTTCTAAGAATGAACTCTTTATCAACAGGAGGGTCCTTTTCACAGGCAGATTTAGGCATGTCTACTTAAAAAAGATCTGTCCTGCCCTAGCTGGTTTGGCTCAGTGGGTAAAGCAACGGCCTTCGGACTGAAGGTCCCAGGTTTGATTCCGGTCAAGGGCACATGCCCAGGTTGTGGGCTTGATCCCCAGTAGGGGGTGTGCAGGAGGCGGCCAATTAATGATTCTCTCCCATCATTGATGTTTCTATCTCTCCCTCTCCCTTCATTCTCTGAAATCAATAAAAATAACAGGGGGGTGGGGCATGTGTGGGGAGGGGTGTGGGATGGGAATGGGGGGGTGAGGACAAATATGTGGGGAATGGGGGGATGAGGACAAATATGTGATACCTTAATCAATAAAGAAATTTAAAAAATAAAAAAATATTACCAAAAAAATAAAAATAAATAAAAGGCTGTTTGTCTCCTGCTGAATTATTAAAAAAAAAAAAAGATCTGTCCAACATGCTTCCTTTCTAGGGAAATGGGCTCAGAGACAGCAAATCCCTTCTCAAGGTCACACTGCTCAGCAGCAAGAGAGGCAAACAGGTCTTGGGATGCATGACCCCTGAATTGACCTCCCCTCTTAAGCTTCGTCCTCATCTGTTTCCCGGATATAGGCTGTGGGTGAGGTGAGGAGGAAATGCACGTGTCCCTTGATCTGCTACAATTCTGTGACGGAGCCAACAGTGTGGCATGGCCTAGGCTTGCTGCAGAAACAACTGTGATGTCAGTCTCAACCAAATAACTAAAAATGGTACAGAGCGCCCAGTCATTCCCACCACCAAAAGCCAATCGACAGATCAAACGCAAGCCTGTAACTTGTTTCATCCGTACTTCTATAAAGCTCACCAAGTAATCCTGAGATGCAGCCTAGTTTGGAAATCACTGGTAGAGAAAACCCCATGGGAGGACCGTCTGGACTTGCTTCTGCCCCCACGTTGGTGAGGAAAGGCCTCACCATTTCCTTCAGAGATGCTGCTCCTTCCTTCTAGAATGTGTTTCCCTTCCTTGTCTACCTATAGATAGACTATAGTCTATAGGTAAACTCCTATTCATCTTTCAAAACCCAAGTAAGAAAACTCCTCTTGAAAGCCTTCTCTGAAAATCTTCACCCAAGTTCACCCACCAGCACCTTTCATCTATCCCTACAGCTGTGCTACTTCAGTGCCTAGTACATAATTTCAATTTGCCATTCACCTACCTAGAATATTAATTCTAATTCTGTGATTCTCAAACCTTGAGGTATCATGACACCCTTATATTCTTAAAAATCAAGCAACACCCAGAAACTTTTGTTTATGTGTGTTTTATCTATCAATGCTTACTATATTAGAAATTAAAATGGAGACATTTTTAAATAGGGGGGGTGGGGAATATCCATTAATCATTAGAACAATGACACTGACATAGACCATGAAGTCTCTGGAAAATTCCACTGTCCATTCACATGAAAGAATGAGAGTAAAAAAGGTAAATGAATTCTTGGAGTTACATTAAAAAAAACAAAAACAAAAAAACATTTGGTATCACAGACTCCTTGAAAGGGTCCCAGGGATGCCCAGACATCCCCAAACCAAAATTTGAGAACCAATTTTGAATGAACTGTTCTAGTTCAATTCATTTGCACGCCTGTGTTTTCTTATTCTGGAAGCTGTTTGAGGGCAGGGTCTATATCTTACAACTCTGTTCCTGAAGCCCAAACTGGAGAACTGCCTCGAACCTCTCCCTTCCTGACTCTACCTAAGGCTCAGGAACCCCAGCAAACTAACTGTGGCTCCCCCTCATTGGAGAGCTTACTGTACGTTCCACCTCCCACTTGGCCTCCAGGAGTGGGCTCAGCTGGAAGGGGATGGTCTGGCGGGGGTGCAGGGGGGCCTCCAGGCACTGGCCTATCCACGGGGAACCCAACCCTCTCCCAGGGTGAGCTTCTCTGCAGAGAAGCACTCTCTCCATTTATTTACAAAAGGCTGCTCCCTGGGGGATGCAGGACACCTTCAGGCAGGAATTTAAAATCTTAAAATCTTCTGATTTGCTTTCCACTGACACCCCTTACCAAGCCTCCCAGGTTGCAGGAGGAGAATGAGGCAGCACTGAGGAGGGGCCTGTTCTGGGCCCCGTGGGGGAGGCCACGGAACCCAAGGCTTCTCCAAGGCCCCACACTCTCCCGAACACTCAGCAAGGCAACCATCACAGTGGCCAGTCCTCCTGGAAATGGCCCTATGCAAACGCCCCAAATCATGTCTGTTCCATCCCCCTTGCTCTTCCAGCCACTCCCCAGCCCCCTCCACTCCACACAGGGAGTATTTCCCACCAGCCACCAGTTTCTCGTTTCCTCTCCTCATACAACTTTTAAAAAAATCACGATTCAGGAAAACACACCCACACCTCTTGCTCACAGAGCATGAAGCCATTCCCCTCGGCATGGCTGTGCCTCTGCTCTACAACTGACGGTGGAGAAGGAAATGGCCTTTTTATACCAAAATGCTGCCTCATGCTTACCCTACAAGGCCCCTACCTGGGTGCGCGTTTGCAAGTCTAATGTTGATATCACTATTTGCGCGCTGGAGCTCGGGAAAACAAGCCAAGAGCTCAGAGGATCCAAGGCAAACTCAATCTGACAGCCACAGCCCTGCCGCCTGCCAAGTCGGATTGACTAGTTGGATATATTTAGATATGGGGGAGGCGGGGGCTGAAACACTGTTGTGCCACTGAACTCCAGAACACTGTGTTGGTAACGACAGACTAGCAAGTAAACAGCCAACAGCCATTCGACTACATCATCTGGCATCCCAGGCACAGAACCCTCGCCTCCGTAAACTACACAGATTTCAAAAGCCACCCACGCTATCCTGGTGTTTAAAAAAAAAAAAAAAAAAAAAGGCAATTAGAAAGAGTTCTGCAGCAGCAATCCCCACAATTATTCTCTGGAAATAAACAAACAAACAAGTAAATATGATCTGTTCCTCGGCTCTCCTCCGCCCCCCACCCCTGCCTTCCTGGTCTAGGACAATCAGAATACTAAGCAAGAGCACGGTCGAGGTTGTTCCGGTGAGCCTCGCACGCTGGGCTTCTTTTGCAGAGGTTTTTAAATCTGGCCCTGCCCACCAGAGGGAGGGCCAGATAATCAAAGGTAGCAGGCCTGGTCTTATTTGTTTCTTCAGAGAGCTGGAAACACTGAGAGGAATGGGGTGGTCACAGGTACTCATTACGGACCCCTTCACCAGATAGTTCGTCTTTAGGGGAAGGGAGAGAAGCAGAGAAGGTCCCGGGTGGGGAGCCAGACTCCAGCATAGAGGCCAACCCTACCAGAAGGTGGGGACCTCAGGCAAATGGATTTATACCCTGTTGGTCTCAGTGTACCAACTGCAAGGTCAGGAAAATAATACCTAATCATTGGGGAGGACCCAGTCATGCATTCCATAAACATTTACAGAGATTCTACTGTGTGCCAGGCACTGTGGGAGATGCTGAGATGCAGCCACAAGTAAAATTTAAAGTTGGGAGATGGGCTGCATGAAGCTCTGACCACCACGAGAACCACAGTAAGTACTCAATGCCTGGGGGCTATTCTGCCACGAGGACCCCTCCGTCGCTGGTCTCCAGCCTGTCTCACACCGTCTCCTCCTGCACATGGCCTTCGTTTGGCACTTCTAGTACACTGAGCTTTTGAGCAGGCCATTCCCCCCTCTGCCCGGAAGGCTCTTTCCACCCCTCCTGACCTAACTCCATTCATGCTAAGTCAGTCCTGGATGCCTCCCAACAGATGCCCTTGTACCACGCTCTCTGTCACCCTCTGCTCTTCCCCCAGCGCACTCATCACAAGTTACACTGATACATTTATTTGTGGGATTATTTTAGTGTCTCTCTCCCATAATTTCCTGTAAGCTCCATGCAGGCACAAGTGGCTTCTTTCACCTCTGAATTTCCCCTTAGCACCTAGAAAAGCACTTGTGGGTACCTAACGAATGCCCATCTGTCGGTGGGATGGATGGATGGACGAAATAAGCACTTAATGGAGGTAGCCCAGATATCCTCAAAAGCCTCTTCTCCACCTCTAGACACATAATTCCATGGAATTAGTCCCCAGGTATACAAAACTACTGCGCCTCGATTTTTTTCACCTGCAACATGAAGTTCTAGAAAATGCTCAAGACCTTCGGGTTTTTGTTTGCTCGTTCGTTTGTTTTTAAATTAAGCCTCAACACAGGATACATTTCTCTGAACATGAATGGATCTTTAAAGACAGTACATTTTTTATGAAATAAAAATAAATTAGGTATCTACTGCTAATAAACAGGAAGTGCCACAAGGTCGTGAAAACAGAGGTTCTTTCTTTTTTTATTTTTAAGAATAAGTAAATTGAGACTCTTGGGGAAAATGCTGTGCTGTAAAGGATAAAAGCCAGCAATACTAAAAGGGAGTAGAGATAGGTAGGTAGGTAGGTAGGTAGGTAAATAGGTAGATAGGTAAGTAGATAGATAGATAGATAGATAGATAGATAGATAGATAGATAGATAGATAGGCAGACAGACAGACAGCCTGCCCAGGCATCTCTGAGCAACACATCCAGGTGAGTGGACCAGAAAGGTCACACAGACCCCCAAGAAATCCTATAGTTTCTGTTTTTAGGACGAGATTCAATCCCAAAAGGGAGCTTTGGGATCACAATGAAAGGAGCTGGAGGCCTCTCACACCAGATATTCAAGACCCCATCCTGCTGTTGCTGGGGCCTGGTGTAGGTTCAGCTTGCAGGGGTGAGGGAAGCGACGGTTATTGTATGGGTGGAAAACGGCTTAAATGCAAGGCCATTAGAGAAACAGAGCCTTAATTTATCAATTAGACGCCATCTGTGGATTGTGTTCCTTGAAATAATTGTTGAATCTGACAATGCACTGCAGCTTTACAAAGTTTCTGCCATCCTTGATGCCGTTTAATTAAATTTCTGCACTTAACTTTGATTGCGCTGAAAGCGCTGATGCCTTCCACAGATTGAGTTCCTCGGCCACCTGCTGTGAGGGAGCCAAGCGCCTTTCCAGAGCAGGGAAATATGTATTTTTCTTTTATTTTTAAGCCTCGACTTTCCTCAGTGTTCACCCAAAGGGAACCAAGTCTCCTGCTGCAAGGGGGACCGCATCTCCAAACCTCGCCTGCAGAGCCTTCCCCGCCCCACGCCACCTATACAAGGTCTTTCTGTTCTTTTATTGTGTCTCACGGAGAGAGCTAACAAAACAGAATCCCAGACGGTTATCAAATGCAGAGGAGTGGCTTAAAATAGAACACACAATAACTGTCACAGAAAGCAACCGGGAGCACAGGCTCCAGGGGGAGGGGCTTCTGCTCCCGAGCCCCACCTGGAGGGAAAATTCGGGTCAGCACAGGGGTGGACCCCACACCGGGAGGAGGCCTGGGGCAAGGGATCCACATTAGCTGGTTAACCTTGATCGATGAGCCCAGGCAATGCTGTATTTTGAAGCACATCTGGAGGGCAGTTTCTCACCAACACGGTCTGAGAGAGACAACCCCTCCCACACAGGGCTTCCCATCGGCCTTCATTTATTCATTCTGTGCATGTGTGATAAAATATGCAAGACCTAAAATCACCTTCTTATGTTCTGTCTCTATGGATTTGACTACCCTAGGAACCTCAGATAAGAGGAATCACACAATATTTCTCCTCTTGTGACTGGCTTATTTCATTTAGCATAATGTCTTCAAGGCTCATCCATGTTGTAGCACGGGTCAGAATTTCCCTCCTTTTTTTAAGGCTGAATAATGCTCCGTTACACGGATACCCATTCTGTTTACCCATTCATCCATCAATGGGCATGTGGGTTGTTTCCACCTTCTGGCTATTGTGAGTAATGCTGCTACAAACACTGGTGTATAAAGGTCTGTTCAAGTCCTTGCTTTCTATTCTTCTGGGGATACAACCAGATGTGGAATTGCTGGATCATATAGTAACTCTATGTTTAATTTTTCTAGGAACCACCATACTGTTTCCATCGCAGCTGCACCATTTTACATCTCTACCAGCCATGCGCAAGGGCGCCATTTCTAAATGGAAACTTTATCATTATAATTCATGCACTTGGGTTGAACGTTGCCCCCTCCAGATTTTTTTAAAAATACATTTTTATTGATTTCAGAGATGAAGAAAGAGGGAGAGAGATAGAAACATCAATCATGAGAGTATTATTGATCGGTTGCCTCCTGCATGTCCCACACTGGGGATCAAGCCCGGAACCCAGGCATGTGCCCTGACAGGGAATCAAACCATGACCCCCTGGTTCATAGGTCAATGTTCAACCACTGAGCCATACCTGCTGGGCCCCCCTCCGGATTTTTTTTAAATACAAATATTCTATGAGTGGTGTTACATAAAGGCAGACACTGTAGTGTGGATTTCTTTCAAGTAGGAAATATCAGAGGGGTGGCACATAAATAAAGAAAAGAGTGAGGGGAAGGCCAGGCTAACAGGTGTGAAAAATGAACTTGGCACATTGTTTCCCTCTATAACCACATGGCTCCTCTAACTCAAAACCTGAAGTTCAAAAGATTTATGGACTAGAGCTTCAGCACTATAAAATAAAATTCTCGGGAAATGCAGTTGCAACAGGCGATGGATCATTACAACAGCCACTTATGCAAGCCATAAACTCGCAGGGCACACAGAATTGGGTCAGATATTAATTTCCACAGCAGGCCGGGTAACTAGAGACGCGTTACTTCACCATCTCCCCTTCCAGATCATACGGCGCGCATTCATCTCAAGAGAGCCAAAGGATCCTCAGTTTAGGGAGTGGAGCCTGCAGTCAGTTCCCCCGAATACAAGCAAAGACTTCCCATACCCAACACTGGTGTACAGAGCAACATGAAAATAAAAATCTAATATTAATTCAAATGTCTGGTCACAACTCTACAAAAGACAATTTGGTTTCCAAATTCATTCTCTGACTATTGAAAGCCAACCTTATGTTGTTTACAAAGATCCTTCCTCCCCTGGGTTCCACGGGCCATCCACACAGTTCCACGGGCCATCACATGGTGCCATGGGCCATCCACACAGTTCCACGGGCCATCACATGGTGCCATGGGCCATCCACACAGTTCCATGGGCCATCACATGGTGCCATGGGCCATCCACACAGTTCCACAGGCCATCCACACAGTTCCACGGGCCATCACATGGTGCCATGGGCCATCCACACAGTTCCACGGGCCATCCACACAGTTCCACGGGCCATCACATGGTGCCATGGGCCATCCACACAGTTCCACAGGCCATCCACACAGTTCCACGGGCCATCACATGGTGCCATGGGCCATCCACACAGTTCCACAGGCCATCCACACAGTTCCACGGGCCATCACATGATGCCATGGGCCATCACATGATGCCATGGGCCATCCACACAGTTCCACGGGCCATCCACACAGTTCCACAGGTCATCCACATGGTTCCACGGGCCATCCACATGGTTCCACGGGCCATCCACACAGTTCCACGGGCCATCCACACAGTTCCACAGGCCATCCACATGGTTCCACGGGCCATCCACACAGTTCCACGGGCCATCCACATGGTTCCACGGGCCATCCACACAGTTCCACGGGCCATCCACACAGTTCCACAGGCCATCCACATGGTTCCACGGGCCATCACATGGTGCCATGGGCCATCCACACAGTTCCACAGGCCATCCACACAGTTCCACGGGCCATCCACATGGTGCCATGGGCCATCCACACAGTTCCACAGGCCATCCACACAGTTCCACGGGCCATCACATGGTGCCATGGGCCATCCACACAGATCCAGGGCTCAGATAGAGTTAAGGGTCCACTCAGTTCCAAAAGGGAAAGTCAGGATCATGCTCACCAAGGTATACCTGCTTTCTGACAGCCAAATATCCCAACAACAGAGATCAATTCTGGCTTTTCCAAGGGTGCTCCGATTTTACTTAATTTTCAGGAAAGATCATCTCCGGACTATATAAGGAGGTGGAACTGCACTGTTCCACCTGCATCAAGCTGACTATATACTTATAGAAATCAACTGACAGAGGGGAGGGATCTTAGGTCAGACCATGCGCTCCAATTTGGGGTTCAGAAAGTTGTTTAACTTACATCAGTGCAACTGAGCTCCCTTCAGAAGGGAAGCAATGTGGGAGCTGCTCCAGGCCTCCCACACACAGTTAATCTTCCACTTGTTAGGGTCCATAGCAAATTTTATGGACAAGTTATAACCGCCAGAATTAAGCAGTTCACACAGAAATCGCGTCTTCACCTTCACCGCGCGGCACCCTCGTACCCTGTAATTAGCCTCTGCCGAGTGACTATTAATTAAGTCCTATGGAGGGATGAGGGGTCAATCATCTCACCAAATGGAGAAGAGAGAAGACACTTTGACTTGGCCTCTGGTTTTGTCTTAAGTTAACTTTTAATAGGGAACAAAATGTTATATTCGCTTTTCTTGTATTCTAAAATTTCTCTTCTGTGGAAACAATATGATATTTTAAAAATATAAGAGAACTGAGAAACCAGAGAGGAATCACACCATGGGCACAAAGCTTGGTTCTAACATTTTCTCTTCATGGGTTTGCACGAACATCCGGAAACAGCACCGACCCAAGTACTACTAGGTTAAACTAGCTGGGACGTGTGGCCCCTGCAGGCGGGAAAGGGACAAGGGGCCAGTCCCCTCTGCCGCTCAGAGCCCCGGGCCAGGTGCTCCTCTCCATGACCCCCAAGCCACCTCCTGCTCGGCCCTTGTTATTCTCCTCACTGAAGCCAACCCCAGCAGGTGAGAGACCCTCCACCTACCACTGTGAGTCCCAGCCTGTGACGGCACCCAGCTCCTTCCCCGAGTCCTGAACTTCAGTCTAAGGAAGGTCCAGGACCAGCTCCATGTGACTTCCTGCCCTGGCCGGTTTAGCTCGGTGGTTAGAGCATCAGCCCGAGGACAGAATGGTCATGGGTTCGATTCTGGTCGTACCTCAGTTGCAGGCTGGATCCCCAGCCCCAGGTCCACCCAATCGATGTGTCTCTCTCACATCGATGTTTCTCTCTCTCCCTTCTTTCCACTCTCTCTAATTCCTATGGTGAGGATTAACAAAAAAAAAAAAAAAAAAGAAAGTCCACTTCCTCATGGTGATTGAGGTCAAAGAACTTCCTGAAAAACACCATCTATGGCACTTCTCTGGTCCTAAGCCCTGCAACACCCCAACGGGATTTCCTAAGTGATAAGATGGAGGGCCAGGCTGCCTGAGTTACCTGCCAGGAGGTTCCCAGAATACCCCGAGTCACAGATAAAAGTGCTGATTGACATCACTTGGGGTGGGGAGCTTAGCATAGGGGTGACAGGCTAAGGCAGTGACTGGGAGAACATTAATAAAGGTACTGAAAACTATATTCAGTGCAAAAGAAAGCAGAGTAAGTCAACTATAGAAGAAATGGCAGCAGGTGTCGCCCAGGACCCAGCAGGGCTTCGGTACCACAACAGGGATTTCCCAGAGACGGGACCTTGTAGCTTAGGGTGTCACTGGCTGACCACAGCCATGCAAAGGCGGGTACAATTCCCCCACCCACCCTATCATCCATTAATATTAATAATGCCACTACCAGCTTTTCTTGAGGACTCACTCACACAACCCCGGGGGTGGGGACAGTATTGGGAGGGCCATTCTACAGATGAAGAAACTGAGGCTCGAGCAGGTAAGTCCCTGTCCAGAATTACAAAAGCTGGCCGCTGAATTTGGAGCCCTTGTCTTTCTGACTTCAAGGCCCAGGTACTTAATGATCAGCCCATTTTATCTCCTTTGCAACTGGATTCCAAATAACATGAAAATACCCACAGTGAGTCAGAACAAAAATTTGCTTTTGACTAGGAGACTCTCAGCAGTGCCAGCTCAGGGCTTCCGGGTACTGCCAAGGATGGATAAGAAGCAAAACCTTTTCTCCGAGAATGACAAGAAGAATGAGGGGGCAGCGCTCGTGGGATGGCAGGACCACTTGTTAACCTGGTCTGAAGTGCAGTCTCCATTCTCCTACCCAAGTTCTGACGGACAGTGGCACTGAGGGACTTACATGGGTGAACTTGGTTACCCTCCATAAAACCAATACCCACGTATTAGAATATCCCTCAAAGGACCCTAGTGGCATCGTCCTTGAATTTACTGACACTCTTCTTAAGCATATTTACATTTCAATATGTATAGCCCCCCAGGTATACAACTGTCAGCAGTGCTATGAAATCCGGTCCTTCTTTAATATAAAATCATTTTCCTCAAGCCTTGTACTTCTTGTATTCACAGAATCACTGTATGACCTTCAGTCTTTTAACCTTTCTGGGCCCATTCATCTGCACAATGAGAGCTTTGACCTTGAATATCAAGGTCCCCTCCAAACTCTTAACTATCAGGATCCCACACCTATATTCACCTTATGATATACTACTTTGTTGCTGGGCCCAACCCAACCTCACCTTTCCAAAAGATGCTTGTACTTAAGTAATGCCTTTCTAGGATGACTACTAGCCCATCAGACACCCTTTGTGTGAATTAGTAAAAGATGCTACTAGAGATACAGCCTTGCGTTGGAGCACAATTGATCAGAAGCCATGTTCAACGAACCACCTGAACCACCATACACAGCAACCTTGAACCTTTCCATTGTACGTTACTAGGGCCTTACTGCTTGTCAATTCTGCCACCAATAACAACAAAAATAGCAACTAATATTCACTGACTGTATTATATGTACCAGGCACTGTAGTAACTTCATCATTTCTTTAAATGCTACTAAATAGACAGCAAAAATATTAAAACATATATGTACACTATAAAGATGATACAATCAACACCTATAGACCTATCAGGCAGTTTAAGAAAAACAAATTAAATTTGCCTTTTCCTAATCCCACCCCCTTCCCTCCTTACTCAGAGTTAACCATTATCCTGAATTTTCTGTGTAACGTTCTCCTGCTTTTCTACAGGTTAGCCACTATTACTTTTGCATATTCCTGAACTTAATGTAAGAGGCATCATAGGGTAAGTATTCTTCCATGCCTACTGGTCTCTTTCAAGGTTAAGTTTGTGAGTCGTCGGTGTTGTTGCAGGCAGCTATGGTAATGAAGCAAGTGCCACAAACCATTCAACAACAGTAATAATATGAACACTAATAGCTCCATTGTGCTGATGAGGAAACTGAGGCTTTGAGAGGCCAAATGACTTACCCAAGGCCACATGGTTGGTTAGTGACAACTCTGCGAGTCAAACACATTGATGCAAATTAATAATGCAACCAGCCTGGCTGAGGGGAGAGGGGTGCATAAGGCAGGCCCAACCCTGCCCTTAAGGCACTTAGAGTGAGGCCTGACCCAAATGAAGGTCTATCTGAATGCAAAACCTTGGGTTTTGACTCCTAGGTGATATTACCTCTATTTGAAAAGCCCCAATCAGAACTGCATCTGAGGATTTCATGGCAGAAAGCCTTCAATGGCCAGGGCAGACCACTTCTGAATTCTGAAATACATTCTTATTCCAACATTTAAACACACATACACACACACACACACACACACACACACACACACGCACGCACGCACGCAAACTCAGAAAAACAAACACCCCATAAGGAGAATAGCTCTAAGTTTCTAAAAGGCAGACTGTAGTTGATAAGACTCCAACTATAGACTTGAGTCATTAAACATGCTACCTAGCAAACCCTGAACCTTAAACATCATTGCAGTCTTCAGAAAAGCCAACATTAGCCCATGACCAGAACCATCCCAGAGAAAAACGCCCAAAGGAGTCATTCTGGTTTTACAGGTACAAAATGCTATCCAGAAAAAAAATAATAATAAAAACCACAAAGGTTTTCTTATCTTCCCTTTGCCCTCAATATTTCACTGATGTTTTTCTTCAGGGTCAAATAGTGGCCAAGCTCTGTAATTGGGGAGCCTTGTAACCCCTTTGAAGCCCAGCCCACCAAGTTGTGGATCCCTGAAATAGCAGGCCCCACCACAAGCTACTTCCTGGGGGTTACACAGAAGGACTATTCCAGAAAAAAGCAAGAAAGCACTAGCTGATCCCAGTCAGGTGATGGGGATGGGCAGGAATCCTGGCTGAGTTATCAAGTCAGCCAAGGTCAAAGGTAAGGCCAAACACAGACTCAGTCAAAAGAAACAGAGAAATGCCTTAGGCCCAACAACAACAAAAAAATTAATTTATTTATTAATCTGGACAAGCAAGCATTTCTCCCTTGAGCGTTTTCTCTCCATATTTACTGATCGAATCTTTGTGAATGAAAGCACCAGCTTCTTACTGGATAAAGAAAGACACACACACAAAAGCCCCTCAACTGAAAAATCGAGTTGGGCAGGTCGTGATTTCACCTTTGAGTGAACAGGACGCGGCCACAAAGGGCTGGAAAGGGAGCTGGTGGCGCAGCTCCCACTGGCTCCATCGTTAATAAGTAAACAGCAGCGGCCTGTGCAAAGCTCTCACGTCCTGGCAAGCGCACTGCCAGGCTGAGCGAGCACACCCACCGCTGCCAAGGAAGCACAGGGTCTGGGGTGAGCAGGAGAGAATGAGGGTCCCTGTGCACTGCCCACGTGTGACTGTGGTGGCTGGATCCAGCTCTGCAGCCCAGAAGCCTTAGCCAGCCCTCTCTAAGCCACCCACCTCCTGATGTTTTTCCCACCATTGCAGACCCTGACTCCGGTGGCCTGGGAGGGTCCTGGAGCTTAAGGCCATCCACAAGTTGTCACTCAGGAGACCAGAGTTCAGAAATCTAAGGAGACTGTAGGAGTGCAGCCTTTGGGGTCTGGGGTTCTTGGCTGCTCTAAGAGGCAACGAACTCCTCTGCCTGGGGCGAGGGGGGCCTTTGTGGCAGTGAACGAGGCTGTTACTAGGAGTGAGGCTGTTACTAGGAGTAACGGGGCCAGGCCTGCTTTGTTGCCTAGGGAAGGCCCGCTGGTGGGGGACAACTCAGCTGGCAGAATGGGGGCCGGGCCCCTGAATGGGGCGGGCAGCTGGCCAGGAGGTGAGCTGGCGCGGCTCACCTGCTCCAAAATAACCACACCAATTTGCACACGAAAAAGCAAACACAAAACCCCAGAGCGAGGACATTCAAAACTGAAAGCAGCTGCTAATCACCTGTTCCATTTTTTCCCCCTTAAATTAGCTGCAACTAAGAATTTTCAAACTCTCAAGTACAATACACAGCTTAACATTTTCATACACCTGTAAAACCACTAAGTTAAATCCCATTACAAAAGACTCCAACTTATAAAGGAGCAGTTCAAATACAGTTCTTATCAAATACAAACAATGAAAAATGATTTAGGCAGAGAACATCAGTCACTGGAAATTAACATTTGAAAAACATTTTTTTACATAAAAATCATCTGTGTATTGAGATGGTGCACTCTGCTAAACCACAGGCCTAATTAAGGAACTAGGAGCCAAGGCATTACATAGTGATGCATTAAGCTTTGTGTTTTCTTTTTGGAGTCTTGCTGAAATCTTATCAATAGCGACTGTGTTGTCCTTTCCTCTCTAAATCTAAAATTCTGTCTATATCCCATGGTTAAGACCACTTGTGGCTGACAGAACACATCTTCGCCGGGGCCAGCATCCCCACCCAAGGACGTCTGCTTAAAAGTCCACCCAGGGCGTAAAAGCATCAGGAAGAAAAAAATGAAGAAGCATGCCCACTGGGCAAGAAGTTAGGCGAAGGGTGTGTGGGCAGCAAGGTCCAGGATTAAAATATAACACCTTTCTCTCCCCCATCACTCTCTCTCCTGAGCCAAGGATTAAAAAAGACCAATTAACAGCTATCACCAAAATGGCACTTTACATCTTGCAAAGCACTTGGTGGATATCTTAGTTGATGCACAGAGCAATTCCATGACATGAAGATAAGGAAACAAAGTCTCAGGAAGGTTAAAAGGTGCACCAGGGGTTACGGAGCTAGTTAATAAGAGACAGGCCAGAGCCTAGAAGCCAGCCAGGCCCTGCCTGCGTCATCACTTCTCAAAAGAGCATCGTCAGAACAAGAGAGGGGTTTGGGCACAGCCCTTGGATCAAGAGAAGGATGTGGTCTGAATAATGGTAACCAAGAAACGGCATGTGGCTATTCTTCTTCATGAGGCTGTGCTTGGAAGGTAATGACAGAGGTTTCGAGTTCTCACATACTCCCCAATAGAAAGGCCTCAGGAAAAGCAAAAAAGGGAGACAAAGGGAACAGGCTGTTATGTCATGGACAAACGTTGTTTTGTCTGCTCAGCATCTACCATTAGGGAACCAAGTCTCCCTCACTCCACACAATTCGAACGGGACTGTCAATCAGACACTGGTCCAAAGGCTGGGTCTGTGATCTAAGCAAGGCCAGTCAGCGAACTTACCCTGACAGTGACAGGCGGATGTTGAAAGAAAGCAGTAATGTTTCCACTAGAACTGCCAAGCTAATACGTGAATCCAGGATTCTGATGGCCATCTTCTCCAACTCATGGAAAACATTTATCTACAAAAGCAGTGAAAGAGGCCAACCCACAGAGGGAAGGAGAGGGGAGAGATGAGGGACAGAGACAGACATGATGACTTCATTTAGCCCCTGGAACCAACTGAGACAAAGCCAGGAAAACTTCTGGACTTCACAGTTACGTGGGCCAACATATTCCCTTTTTTCCTTGAGCTTGTTTGAGTGGGGTCATTTGAAATCACAAGAATGCTGTCTTATGACACTGAAGACAGGGTTACATATATTCTGACCATATAGTGCAAATTTTTCAGACCGTCTCTATTTTCAATACAGTAGTCTTTTTTTGTGGCCCCATAAAACCACTCCCACTCTTGCCTTCCAGAATTTACTCTGGCCCAGCAGCTGGAGTAATCTTCTTCAAGTTAATCATATTACATCATTCTCTGACTTAAATCCTCCCAGTGATGTCCTATCACAATCTCCTTTTCATGGACTTCAAGGTTCCTCCTATCTGGCCTCTGCCTCCCTCTTCAAATTGATCTCCCACCCCTTCCCCACCATGCCCACCCCCTCCCACCACTCGGCACAAGCCCTTTCCTGCCTCAAGACATGCACATTTCCTGCTGCCTCACCCAAAGTATTGGTGGCTCGTCCTTTAATTCAGATCTCTATCCAAATATCACCTCCGAGAGGTGTCCCTTAAACACCTCTCTGGCATTGTTCATATCCCCTTATCCCACAACTTCAATCACCTCCCCCTGGAATTGTATTTCATACTTACTCATGTGTTTATTGTCTCAACGGAAGTGTCAGAATGTAAGTTCTCCAAAGGCAGTGACTTTAATCATGGTGCTCACTGCTGTGCCTCCTCCCCCCGTGCCCCCCTTGCCTGGCCTCTTTGCCACAATTTACTGAATAAATAAACAGCACCCCCATATTGTGGCACTCACACATCTCCCAGGCCCTCAAACAAGGCCAGCATGGATTCCTGAGCCATTCCACCCCAAAGCTAAGATCCCCAGAGTTATGCTGCTGACCAGGGGTTGGCAAACTACAGCCTGTGGACCTAATTCAGTCTACTGTCCATATTTATATAATCTGTAAACTAAAGATGGGTTTTACAGACGAACATTTCTCAGTGATTTGATTATGGAAAACAACAGCTTTGAACTAGTTCAGCAAAATGTTACCCACTCCCCCCCAAAAAAAAAAAAAAATAATATCCATTCTTCTCATTAGTAAGCCTGCATTACAAAAAAGTGTACGCAGTTATTGTTATTACACTTTGAATCATCAGGGGGGAGAAAAAAAAGCCTGTATAAAGTGCTCTCTCTTGTTATATAAGTACTTATATAATATCCTCGATATTGTTTCTTGACCCGCAAAGCCTAAAAATATTTACTATCTGCCCTTTTATAAAATAAAAAATAAACGTTTGCCAACCCCTGTTGTAGACTATTTATCAAGAAAGGAAAGGAGATTTAATAGGTCAGTTCAACCTCGGCACCATCCAAGATTGATTGTTAATGAGGCCCAGGGACCCAGAAAAAAACAATCAGATCAAATCTCTTAAATTCAAAGACCCTAGATAGGAAGCAGATATTCTGGTTCAGCAAACACCCCTACAAGAGAAATGGCCCCATCACTTGGCCCACCCTCCATCCCCACCCACCTACTAAATAAATAAGGAAATAACTGTGTTTTACCGTGGAATCCAAGAGGGACTTCTCTATGTGTTCCTGACTGAACCATGCATCAGTGCACTGAGTCTGCCATCAGCCACATGCTCCGTGAGGTCCTCCAGGACACAGAGGTCCTTGGGACAACCCCAAGAAAACCACACTTCAGAACCACATCAAATCAACCAAAGACCCTCTATCCAACATGGAAGGCACAGCCCTGCTCCACCCCACAGCTGGTCCAAGATGACTTAATAAACAGCAGCATCAGGCAAAGACTAAAACCCACCCCCATCTTGGCCAGCAAAAGTCCAATAATGGTCTGGGAAACCCAGGAGCTCAGACTCGACTTGAGTTGCCAGAATATAAAGGAGAGAAACGCGCCCGCCCCTGGAAGAGAGTGAGTGGACGGGAGTTGTCTGGGCAAAGATGGGCCAGGGGGCTGTTGGTGTTCAAATCACCATTAAATGATTCAACTTTCCAGAAATATAAGGTGTCACAGTGGGAAATTCTCCATCTTGACTTTTCTTTCTGGCTTCAACAGAATAGAGCTGCTGGGCAGAGAATCAAATTAATTTTTAAGCATTTATTTAAAATTACAAGAGTCACCCTCACCCAGTCCAGTCATTACTAATTTCCTGCTTTCCACACTCTGATCCTTAACACCACCCTGTAAAATTGCTCTATGCCTGCAACCGCATGGAGGTGGCCTAGGAGGGGCTCCAGGCCAGAGCAAACTGGTAGCCTAAGGGACTCCATCCAAATTATATCCATGTAGCAAGAGACCGAGGGGCTTGAACACATGAGAACGACTTCCTCCAAATCTAAAACTAGCCCAGGTACAGCCTTTGCAAGGTAACTGTTACTCAGGGATTAGCTAACATTTATTCCATTGACCCATTATCCCCTTGTCTCTCACCCAGGGTCCCTCAATACCTCCTCCTAACATTACAGACCCAAGTGAGCATGGAAGAGCAAGAAGAGACACCGGCTACTCAGTGCTGGGCAAGGCCACCTGCACGTGGTCACATCAGAAACGAGTGTTCCAACCACCATCACCATGAAAACCCTTCTTCATCTGCCTCCCTTCTCTTTTCCACCAAGTCTTAAGTTCCTAGTTTCTCCCCTACTTCCTCTCCAAAACAAGAGGAGCAAATCTAGAGCTCTCTATTCAGAAATAAACAGAATAAATAAGCAAGTCAACAATCGCTGTCTCTATCTTGTGGCCTTAGGTCCCAAAAGTAAGAAGGTGGCCTAAGACTTCCTGCACGAGGGCATCTCAGAGGACATCCCATTAATGAAGAAACCAGTCAGGTTTGTGACTTAGCATCCAGATTCCTTCATTTGACAAATCCTTGTTGAGTGCCCACTACCTGCAGGCACTGTGCCAGGACACAACAGTAAACAAGAAATCCCTGCGATCCTAAGATAGATCCCTACTGCACTTAGGGATTTGAAAGGTATACAAAGAGCAGACAGCCCACCTCAGACCTTTCCCTCACACACAACATATCTTCTCCATCATTTAATGCCTCACTCACCCAGCCATTTGCTCATTCATTCATTCCATCAACACATATACGTTGAACACCAACCTTAGGTCAGTGGGGCTCCAGAATTTAGAGACAAAGGGGGCTTAGGAGCAGCAACATTCTAAGTGGAAGCGGGAAGGGAGAGGAGGTCGAGACTTGTCTGAAGCTACAGAAGCACTCAGTTTTTTCAGGGGTGGGGAATGTCCAGCCCTCGGACCGTATCATTTGGTCTGGCCCTGCCAAGGCAACCACAGGCAGGACTTGAAAAATCAATAAATCTAGGAGCTTTTTTCATAGCAACATAATTTTTAAATTGGTAATTTTGTATGGCCCACGAATGATGTTATAAACATCCCAATAGTCATTGGCAGAAAAAAGGTTCCCCACCCCTGGTTTAGATGTGTACTGATCTGTGGTGGCTGGGAGGCACTGACGGAGGCTGGGGAAGGGACAAGGCCCCCGTCCCAGCACACCACTAACATAGGCCCTGGGAAAATGGAATGAGGACGATGTGGCTGGTGTCCTCACTGAGATTACACTCCCACAGGAAAATGTATGGGCGGGCTGGCCACTCTAGGATCGACCCTCCAGAACCATAACTGCTCTTTTCCTCTCTGCTTGGTGCCTGGCAAGACTGATCTTTACAGAGTGGCTCTCCTGTGCTTCCTCACTCTCTGGCTTCCGGTTGGGTCTGGTCAACAGAAGACAATGTCAGGAGAAGATGGGGAGAAAGAGAAGCCGGGTATGGCCCCCGTCCCGTTTGCTGGGCCTCATTCCCCTTCCTCTGCAACAGCTCCTCTCCAGCAGCCCTGCCCACAGCTTCATTCCAGCAACTGCTCCCTCCTCTTGTCCCTTTGGACTGAGGGTTGGTGACAGCTTAGCACTGCTGAGCATCCCAGGGTGCTTCATCATTCCTCGCTGAACCTTTAACTCTGTCCACACCTCTGCAAATCTTTGCAATTATCCCCTTCCATGAGGCATCTGCTTGCTACAGGGACCCAGGTTGACACGATACAGTGGATGAACAAAAGGGATAGAGTGTTGTGGGTATTGACAGAAAGAAGCACAGCCTTCCAGGCACAGGAGGAGAGGAGAGAGGGGTTAAGAGAAGCTTGTAAACAAGTTGAAGCTTCAGCTGAATAAGCAAGATGGAGGCAAGAGCATCCCAGGCCAAGCAGCCCCATCAGCGAAGGCATAGCAGCACCGAAGCCAGCAGGACCCGGGGTCTCCCAGCAGCTCGGTACAGCGTGTGTGAGGGGGGCAAGCAATGATGCTTGAGGGGGGGACCCAATAACAGCATGCAGTATAGCAATGCTGAGGTATTTGGACTTTATCCTGGAGCAACAAGCAATCTCCAAATGCCAATCACATGGCGATTCCATCTAGTACGCCATGTGTTTCCAGACACAGCCCTTCCTTGGACAAACTGAAAACTGGCATTCATTTAGGACAAATAAACATAATCCCTAAAACGGCTATTTCAGAGCACTGTGTCTGGACTCTAAGGCAAAAAAATAAAAGCTACTGGACCATGAAATATGGTTCACAGTAATAACCCTCTATGAACACACACACACACACACACACACACACACACACACACACACACGCCCTGGCACTGCTAACAACAAGCTTTGGAGCATTAACAACCTCAGGTGAAAGCACACCAGTTATTAACAACAGATTCCAAGAAGATTACAACCTAAATAACTATCACTGGAACACCTAAGTTACTGAATATAAAGTGGTTCCATGTGGTTCATTTATAATTCACATGGCATCCGTCAGCAAGAATCCATTCAGGTGACATCTACTAGAGTCACTCGATGTGCTTTTATTTTTCCAAAAGGGCATCAAAGAAGGGTGAAATTAAAGAGATTTTCAGGTACTACTGGATTACAAAATTATTTCTTAACTTCCTACAGCACCCATGGGTTCTTAGGTAAATATATTCCTGAGATTGGTTTTAAAAGGCTTCAAGAATAACTTTTAAAGTCCATCTGCTTGATAAGCTCACCACGACCAGTGTTTTCACTCTTTTGGTTGTTCCTGGGTTGTAAGCACACAAGCTGGAAGCTAAGCACAAGGGTCCCAATTGACTACTGTAACAAAACTGATAACTTATTTCTCTGAGAATTTAAGGTACAACAGTACTCAGACTCCAATGTACACAACGGATGCTTCTAAAGCAGATTACTCAGCCCTGGCTGGGTGACTCAGGTGGTTGGAGCACTGTCCTATCCACCAAAATGTTGCCAGTTCCATTCCCTGTCAGGGACATACCTAGGTTGCGGGTTTGATCCCAGGTTGGGCTTTGTACAGGAGGCAACCAATGGATGTTTCTCTCTGTTTCTCTCTCACTCTCTTTCCCTCCCTCTCTCTCTAAAACCCATAAAAACATATCCTCAGGTAAGGATTTTTTTAAAAAAGCAGATTATTCAAACATTTCATTTTTCCTCTTCTTTTTTCTGGCAGAAGACTGGATGATAGTACACTAAAGAGATATGATTATAACTCACTCTTCCCTCCTATTTTTCAAAGTTTATAGAGTGCTATTTTACTTTTTTAAGTTTAAAGATATTTTTGTGGTCACTGAAACACTACAAAACTTCTTCAGAATTTCACTGCATTTTCATCACACAACTGTATGATACCGTCAGATGTTGGTCCAGAAGGAAGAGAGCCTAACTGTGTGAGCTGACCAAACATATAAAATGAAGAACGGGCAAGCTAGAGGCTCTCACCTGACACGCTGCCAGTCCCCTAGTCCAGATTTAGATCTCCCTCTGACCAAGAGAAAAAGTCATTTTCACGTCATCGCTCAAATGCTGCAATTTAATGACTAGACTTTTCTTCACCAGAACTCAAACCTCAGCCAAGGACGTTTCTACTCCACATTGCCCTGTAGGGCTTCCCAGGACAATACCCACAGGCTCCTCTGATCCCAAAGGACAGAGGCCCAACCAGAAAGTTTGGAGAAGGTCAAAATCTTGGGTGGCCCATCAGAGCAGGAGCATTCAGGAAGGTAAACTGAGTTCCAACACCGTTCCTTACTGCCCAGTCCTGGGGACAGGATGTCCATGTCCCAACAAGGTGTTTTGCCAACATGCCTCATATCCACATCAAATATAATTTTCAAACCAATTAGCTCAAAAGCATCACGACCAAAGCATTATCTCCCACATCCTCATTACAGGGCCGTCCTATTCAATTCCTAATGAGAGCAAAGACAAAGGCAGTAGATGCAACAGGGTCTACTTCAAAAATTCTTTTTCTTTTAGAAAAGAGATCCTCTTTTGTTCTGGTTAAACACCAATTACTCTGCTCTCTCTAACATGCAAATCAGCCAAAAATAGGGCAGTATGTAGCTCACTCGGTTGCACTGCAAGTTTGAATGAAGAAAAGGGAAAGAGGACGGGGAGGGAGAGGGTGAGAAGAGAGGGGAGAGGAAGAGAAGAAAGGGGAGAGAACAGATGAGGAACAGAGGCAGATCCCTGGGGGTCTTCAATTCCAAGTACTTTGTGCTCAGATAAAGCTCTTTTCAAAGAGCTTTTTTGTGTTATCTGTGGCCAGTGCCCACAAGCGGTGATTTTGTCATTATCCATAAAAATAAAGCAAGAAAAGAAAAGGCACACTAAGGTCTACAATATAAGCAAGAAAAGCAAAAGTGGCCAACAAAGCTACGTACCCACAGCTCCCACTTGCTACTAACACTGTCCCCAAAAGACATGCCATCGCCATCGTGTACCATGGAAAGAGCACAGAGGCGGGCGGATGCCGAGATGGTGTCCCGGCCTTAGATGCGGCAAGTCCCCAGCCAGGTGACGGTGTCCTCACACCGTCCTAAGCCAGGAAGCACCCGACTCCGTCTCTCACCTAAGGTGGTGCTTTGTCCCATTTTGTTTTTTTCTCATTTTAGTTTCACTGAATTAATTTCAGTTTTCTAAATACATTATTACTTTTTTTTTTTTTTTTACATTCAGGCGTGTGGAAGGGTATAATCCTTGTTCCTCACAGCTCCAAAGAAAGTCTAAGGCGGGCTTCTTGGACCTTCCTGTGCACAGGAATCACCTGGGAGCTTGGGAAAGCGCAGACTCTGACTCTGAGGTCTGGGGGAGTCTGAACTGCATTCCTAACAGGCTCCCGTACAGGTGATGCTGAGTCACCTCCTGCCCTCTCCCCCTGGTTTACCTGTCTTTCCAGTCTTGTCTTCATTTGGCCTCCTTCCCTGACCCACCTTGGCCCCCGTTCTGAGTGGGGAGCCCCTCCCTGGACTCACACAACATGTATGTTCTAGAAGAACGAAGAAGAGGGCTGGGAAAATGTCAAACAACCTTCTCAGACCAGGACTGGAACGGCACGCTCCCCCCAGGAAGCACCTGCATTTATGTCCATGTACCCTGCGTCTTACTCCCACTGGGCACCCTCCGGGACACAGTGGGACTAGAGAACAACGCAGATCCAGGCTGAGGGGCCTCTTCCTGCTGGGGCTCCCTCCTGCAGGATGGGGGACAGCTGCCGAGGAGGAGCTGCCCGAGATGGAGGTAGTGGCCGTATCTGGCTTCTCCGTGCCATGAGGGTTTGGTACACTGGGCATCTCCGCAGAGGGCACACGCTCAGTCTCCAGAGCCCAATTCCACGTCCACCCAAGTCAGAAGAACAAGCACCAACCTCCACCCAACTAGACTCCAGCATCCACCTGCCGACACTTCCTCCTGCACGTTCCTTCCCGGGAAGCAGGGCCCCTCTGCCCGCTGGCGCCCCAACACTCAGCAGGCCAGCGCTGGGGAGACTCCCATGCTGAAATGACCTGGCCGCGTGAGGAGGCTCCCCCACACCTTCCCTTTCTGCTCCTGCCTTCCTAACACCCAAGGCTACCAAGCAGGGCATGAATGTCCCTGTTTCTCATGCCCCATGCCCTGCCCCAGAGGGATTTGCTGGGCTCCTCCCATGTGCCAGGGACCAAACCACTACGTTGCATCTCATTTTATCTTTCAGAAGAACCTGCAGCGCCGACACTGTATCTCCATTTCACAGGTGGGGAAACGGAGGTTCCGAGGGCAAGCCTCTGGCTGTGTCGTAAGTCACGGCACGGCAGTTCGGGTGGGCAACGCAGTGTCGTGGCTGTGAGGGTGTGGGGTCTGGAGGCAGACTCCCTGGGTTTGGATAATGGTCCACCACCGCCCCCCAACCCCCCCACAGCTGTGTGAATCCGGGCCTTGATGAGCCTCATAGGATGGAGTAAGATTGAAACCTTTCCCCCCGGGTTGTCATGAGGACTGCATGAGACACAGAGGCAAGGTGAGGAAGCCTGCGGTGAATGGTCCAGAAACACTGGCTGCCATCACTCAAGGTCGCACACTAGGAAGGGCTTGGCCGTCGGGGAGGCTGGGTTCCAGCACCCGTGCTGTACATCGTGTGACTGCCAGTTTCAGGCAGGCTTCCAACTTTAAGGAGCAGAACCCCTTTTACTGTTGGGGGCTCCTGGAGAACCACCAAATAGGGGACAGGGGATTTGGGGGAAGTACTCTCAGCTGGGAAAACCGCTTTCCAGGAGACCATGCCCGGAGCACACACTGAGCAGAGACCATGGGAAGCTGGGAAAGCTCCAGGAGTGATGGGTCTAGAGGTCCTCACCTGGCGATGGACGGCCACTGGGGGAACACGGGCGCGTGCCCACAATTACTCTACGCTCAGGAGGCCACGCTTCACACCCTCAAGCACTTATATGAAGGATCTTTCCTGGACATCCTGACATCATGGACGGCGCACTGTACGGGTGAAATGCCAAGAAACCAAACTCAGCCCCTCTCCTCCACAGCCCCTAACCCACTCCAGCAGCACAGGTACAGATCAGCCCAGGGCAGCGAAGGAGGGAAGGAGTGGGCCCACCAGATCTGCCAGTCCTTGAACCAAATCACTCAAGTGGAGGCAGACGCTGAAGGCTTGTCAGGGCAGATCAAACACCAGAAAATGGAAATGGCTTTTACTTTCCCAAGTGCTCGTGTAAGATGAAACACTTGGAAAACTAGTTGGCTTTGAAGACGATCCTGAATCAATCCTTGAGACAATGACCCAAATATGCCAACTCCCAGGAGGCTGCCCAGAAGCAAAGCCACGGCTAGGCAGCACCGCCGTGCCGGCCCGCCTTTCCTAGGGGCGCGTGTGTGATGGACAGTTCCAAGGAACACCCTATAATCTGCATTTATGCCATTTGTCTCTTTGATACATAAAATACAGATATTTGCATCATTTATTCTAACATGCGTGATTTTCTTCTGAAAGCCACAAAGAGAAAGCCTGATCCCCAGCTGCCCCCCTCCCCCCGCCTTTCCCCCTCTTTATAGAAGTCTGAAAACTTGGCCTGGCACCCCTGACAAGCCAAATGGGTCTGGGAAGGATCTTCAGAGGCCAGTTGCCTTAAAAGCACAAATAAAGGACTCTTCTTACAAAGGAGACGAGGAAGACAAAGGAAGGCCATGGGCGGGTCTCCTTCCCCATTCAGAGGCCTCCTGGAGGTGACAGCAGGGGGGCGGGGGGTAAGCACACAGGAAGTCGCTGCGTGAACTGCTCATCCCACATTATCTGCCTTGTGGTAGAACTCAATTACGCACCCTGAAACCACAGCCTTGAACGAAAAGCCATACCAGGGGCCAAAATGAGGAAGAAAGGTTTCCGCGCCAACAGGAGAGAGAGGCCTCCAGGCCGGACAGCGGGCGGGGTCGGTGGATCCCTGCCAGCTGGCTGCTCAAGGCAGAGGCCCTGCTCTGAGTTACGCAGCCTTCAGGGTCCCCGAGCAACTGGGAGCAACAAGCCTTCACGGGGCCTGCCAGGCCACTTAGCCTTTATTTACGCTCTCACGGGCACCTGCACAGAAACATGGGCATGGAGAGACCACGTGCCCCATATTTTACCGCCAACGGACTCCAGAGGCGCAAACGGGGCTGCGTGGCTGGTACATCTTCTCTGTCTTCCCCTGGGCCGCCTCTGTTTGCCGAATTAGCAGGGCTCTCGGGCTCCCATTACTCCCTGCCGGGCCCCAGGACAGCACACAGCCCTGCCCTGCCCCTATAGGGTGGGCTTATCCTCCCCACTCGTCTGAGGAGCAAAATGAGGCCAGGGTGACTGACCAGGACGCCTGTGACTGGCCCAGACCTTCTGGGCACCTCTCTTATCTGTTCTTCAGACGTTTTCCTTTCCTCAGCCACGCACATGACACTCATTTATTGAGCACCTACTACATGAAGAACAGCATTCTAGGCACTGAGAATGTCGTGCAATCTCGGCGAGGGTCTTCTCACGAGCCTCCCTTCAACATAAGAGTCGGATAAAAGGACCAAAATGAACAAAAACGGCCACTGGCACTGTGAGTACACACACGTGGACATGTGCTCCCTCAGCGGCCACAGGGAGCCCAGCTGGGCTCTCATTTCCCCCTCATCTCTCTTAACCCAGGACCCGCCTACTCCCCACCCCACCCCGACGTCATCGTCCCTTCCAGAGAAGCCCCCACACAACACACAGGCGGTGGACAGGCGCAGGACGCTCCCCATTGCAGAGGGCACCCCTCCCACCACCACCAGTCAGGAAAGGGCTCCCTCCCCTCCATCACCAAGAGTTCCTGGAGCCACCCACCTCCATCACACTCAGCTCTCTGCTCTCAGAGGGACTGCCATCCAATCGCCTAACCCAGTGGTCGGCAAACTCATTAGTCAACAGAGCCAAATATCAACAGTACAACGATTGAAATTTCTTTTGAGAGCCAAATTTTTTAAACTTAAACTTCTTCTAACGCCACTTCTTCAAAATAGACTCGCCCAGGCCGTGGTATTTTGTGGAAGAGCCACACTCAAGGGGCCAAAGAGCCGCATGTGGCTCGCGAGCCGCAGTTTGACGACCGCTGTCCTAAGCTATCTCCCTGACCACCATCCCCAATTTAAACAGAGTCTCCTTCCACGGGTCTTCTCAAGGTGCCACCCAGAGCAAATAACCATTCAAAGCCTGTGATTCCCAAGGCCTGAGTGTGGGACATGCAGATGACTGATATGGATGAAATGGGACCAGGATTTTAACAAAAAAGAAAGCAACTTGTACTTTATGAAAGATCTGTACAGGCATTTTCTCATTTAATCGTCACAACTAGAAAGTACATAATACTGTCCCCATGTGACAGATAAGGAAACTGAGGCTCAGAGTTTAAATAATTTGTTGGAAGTGGCAAAATTGGGACTCAGACCCAGGCCTTCTAGCTTCAAGCGGCATGCTGTTTCGACTCTACCCTGTGCTAACTTGTGTGGTATGAAATTAAATCTTTCCAGATCTTGTCCTTGGCAATAAGGTGTATTTAAAATATATCTGTATTTTACAACGAAGTGATGGAATGTTATACAGCAATTAAAAATCATGTTTTTACAGCCACCTAACGCACATGTGAAAATTATTACAAATCACTATTGAATTTTAAAGCAGAATACAGCACACACACACCCATGGCATGATTCCAATTCCGTGTTTTTCCAATTCTGTTTTTAAATATACATGTACACACTAAAATAATAATGCACCAAAACATTAAACTGTTGCTATCTGTAAACACTGAAATTATGGACCCTTTTTCGCACTTTTCTTTATGTTTTAAACCTTGTGTAAGGAGCAGGCATTGATTTTTCCAATTTGGGAGAAAATGCTAATAACCGTTACTTATGGAAAGCAAGGAGCCACACTCTTCACTTGCAACAGACCAATCCATGATATAAAGGAGGACCCTCTGACCTACGTCCCCACCCAGCCAAGGACCCAGAGTGATGCCAACACCAGCCACTTGTTGCCAAGGGGGCAGCCACCATGGGAACAGCCACTGGGGATTTTCGCCGCGCCTCAGCACCAGGGCTAGCCGGCGACACAGAAGCAGGCGCCTTCCCAGAGGACAGAACCCAGCCTCTGAGACGCCCCAGCCAGGAGGGTTGGAAACTAGGAAAAGAAAGTGAATAATATGGGGTGGGGAGAGGGAGCTGAAGACAGTATGAGTCTCACAGACAGTAAGATGATTCATTTTCTTAAGCTGTGATGATTAGCATGGACCACACAACTCCATCAAACAGTTGAAGTGAAACATAATGACCCCAACGGGGCTCCTGGCGTCAACCCCTAGATCACAGCAATGGGAAAACAAGGACAACCCTGTGGAGCCTTAGAAAAGAAAATGAAGTTGGAGTCTGCCTTATCAGGGACAGTGTCCTGATCTAATCACTGTGTAGCCAGCCTCTCTGAGCCTCCGATTCCTCATCTGGAAATCTAGGTTAAAATGCGAGCAGAAAAGATAATTTTAAGAGCTGAGAGAAACTGTGGTTGCTAAGCACGAGGGTAAGTCAGCAGCAATATTGTGAGGACTCTCGGGTACCTCTGGAGAGGTCCAATGCAGGGGAACTGAGGCTTCCAGCCACCAGTCCTGTGCATGAACTTGAAAGACGACCCTCCGGGCCCAGTCGAGCCTTCAGATGACATTAGACTTGACTGTCTGCTTGACTTCAACCTTGTAAGTGACCTTGAGTCAGAACCACCCAGCCAATGCCACTCCAGGTTCCTGAACCTCAGATCCTCTGTGAGATATTAAATGTCTGCTCTTTTAAGATGCTAAATTCTGGGGTAATTTGTTACACAACAATAGATATCTCATTCAAACTCTGACTCCTGCACATAACAGTTCATGAGATGGTTCCTACAGTATTTACTCAATCCTGGTATGTCAAAAAAAAAAAACGTAAGACCAATACTGATTACTAAAAGCTTATCAAGAAAAAGAGTCACTGTATTAGTTAATATGTGCATTAATTATAAGATGCACCCAAAGTGAAAATGTTCCAACTGCTGATTTCTACCTCAAAAGCTGTTCCTGCCAGTCTGCCCCACCCGAGGAAACAGACTTCCAGTTGCTCAGGCCAAAAACTCTGGCCTTATCTTGATTCTCCTTTTCCCGCACTTCGGACATCCCGGTCTTCAGCAAATCCCACTTCTAAGACCTATATGGAATTGAACCACTTCTCACCACCTCCTTACCACCACCTGGTCCTCGGACAACTACAGCAGCCTCCTCACTGGCCTCCTGGCTTTCACTCTGCCCCTCTGTCGTCTCCATGCCACACAGCAGCTGGTGGCCCTCCCAAGATGTAAGCCCTCTCTTGTCAGTGCCGTGCTAAAACCCTGCCGTGGCTTTCCCTCGCATGCAGAATAAATCCCGTGTCCTTACCAGAGTTTGCTGTGAGCCGGTCTCCCTGCTTGTCCATCCTTTGCTCCTTCTGCTAACTCAGTCCACAAGGATCTTCCTGCTACTCCTCGCACAAGCAAGCTCCTGCCCCCGGGCCTCTGCCAACACTGCCCTCCCTCCACCGGCAGCACTGTCCCCAGAAAGCTCTCTTAAGGGCTTCCACACCAATGGCATCTACCAATACAGGCCTTGCCTGCTAATCATATCTAAAACAACTCTCTCCTCCCCGTCTCGGCCTCTCTGCCCTTACTCTGCTTTATTTTTCATCACGCTTCTCACTAATTGACATATTACATCCATATCTGATCACGTTTCATTGTCAGGACTTTGTTACAGTCACTGCTGCAACCCTCGTGCTTGAAACAGCTCCTCGGACGGAGTTGGTGCTCATTACATAAATCAACAGTCAGCAAACTCTTTCTATAAAGGGCCAGATAGTAAATCCCTTACAATCTCTGTGACAACTACTCCACGCTGCTGTCGTGAAATCAGCCGGAGATGATACAAATGAGTGTGGCTGGGTTCCAATAAAACTTTATTTATAAAAAGAAGTGATGGGCCAGATTTGACTAATGGGATGTAATTTGCCGACCCTGACATCTTTGTTTGATTCGTTAATTAATTAAAAAATATAGTTGCCTCTCAAATATAAGACTGTTTGTTTCCCACCTTCAAGCTGGACAGCACAGGGGAGGATGGATTGCAAATGCATCTCTGAGGGCTCTGAGCCGAATTCAGCGAGAAGTTCTCTCACGGTGAAATGGTTGATGAAAACCCAAATAGACAACAGACTGTCCCGACATTTTTCTGGGGTCTTTCAGCTCAGATTGGATACTTTCAACTGATTTAGAAGGTGGGGGTCTAGCAGCAGAGTGTGGGCTGGCTCACTTCTTTCAGACTCAGGGGGACTGCAAGGTAGGTACAGG
This sequence comes from Eptesicus fuscus, assembly GCF_027574615.1. Lineage (NCBI taxonomy): Eukaryota > Metazoa > Chordata > Mammalia > Chiroptera > Vespertilionidae > Eptesicus > Eptesicus fuscus. The sequence goes on along the minus strand of NC_072492.1, from coordinate 26,237,712 downwards.
ACTAGGATTCTAACATATCCCACTGTTGCTAGGATGATATCAGCCAGTTATTACATTATCCACTTCAGAGGAAAATCTATAGATCCAGGCTTGCTGACTTCCCAAGGATGGAGGTGGGGGGCGAGGGGTGCAGGGATACACCAACAGAGCCAAAATTCGTCCAGAGAAAAATGTCCGGGGCAATGCAAACAAACAGTCGTGAAAAGAGACATATGCAACTCTGGCAGCTGGGCCACTAGACAAAGACGATGCTTGTTTTAAACTAACCACCAGGAACAAAGGTGGATAACTACAGGGCACTTTTTAAAAAATTCACATGCTCAAGGCTTTTTGCTTTAATTGCCCTTAAATTCATAGTTCAGTGTCTCCTACCAGCCTTAGCTTGTTTCTCTTCCCAAACCCTTCTGCTCGGGCTCCATCCATTGGAGGAAGCACTTTAATGAGATCTTGAGCAGCGCTGCTTTCAGAGGCGCTCCCCAGCTGCCCCCAGTCCTCAGCAACGCCCCCCCCCCCCGCCCCGAAAGCAGAGCCCCTTTGCACGTTCCCCTTCAGCGCCGCCCCAGACAGCCCTCCCCACGAAGCGTGAGGCTTGCCATTTTTAATCGCCACCTACCCAGATGGCAGGGGACCCTGATGTGCTGTTTCATTTCATCCAACTCTCAGATTTTATCAGCATTTTGCTGCTGTCAAGGAGTAGGGAAGAAAGAGGAATCAAAACCCCTTCCATGTGAGGGTGCTTTTGACTTTCTAAACCCACTCTCCCTTCGGTGATCTCATTTCAAACTCAGAAGGAACACACAAGGCTGCAGAGCAGAGACTTAACTCTCCGTCCGTCCTTGTGTTCAGCAAACATCTGCTGAGTGGCCGTGGAGGGAGGGGGGGTGAAAGGGCTAGGTCCAGGGAAGAAAAGATAGAGTCCTTGCTTCTCTGGGAGGAAACAATGGGGTGGAATAAACCCCCAGGGTGCAACAGGGAAACTAAGGCACAGAAGGGCAGAGTGACCTTCCAAGGTGACAGCTTCACCCCACGGCTGAGCCAAACAGATGACTCTGGGCCGCGCAAGCCACTGATACCTCCAGACAAGAGGAAGGACTACAGGTTTTCTGGATCTTCAGGAAAAGCATGCCAACCCCAGAGGGCAAATCTTTTATTTTTTTCTTCCTTTCTTATTAAAATGCATTGTTGTTGTTGTTGTTAATCCTCACCCGAAGATACTTTTCCATTGATTTTTAGGGAGAGTGGAAGAGAAAGGGAAAGGCAGAAAGACACATCTATGTGAGAGAAACACACAGATTGGTTGCCTCCTGCACGAGCCCTGACCAGGGTCCAGGCCGGGGAGGAGCCTGCAACCAAGGTAGGTGCCCTTGACTGGAATCGAACCCGGGACTCTTTGGTCCGCAGGCCTATACTGAGCCAAACCGGCTAAGGCTAAAATATCTTTTTTTAAGGTACAAACCACATGTTGACTAATTACACCAGGATAAAGTTGGCTTGGTGAAGAATTAAGTCTGTAAAAAAATCAAAGTTGGAGGAACAGAAAAAAAGAGATCAAATGCTACCGTGGAATTTCCAAGGAGGTGGAAAACACAATGCCAGAAAGGAGTTATTTGCTGGCAATTGAGAAGACTTATAGGCTATTTATATGTGCTAGACACAGTTTTCAGAGTCTTAGGTACTAACTGTCATCTAATTTTTGCTGTAACCCCATGAGGAAGAGAATGCTATTATCATCCCCATTTTGCAGATGAGAAAACTGAGGAACAGTAAAGTTACATAATTTGTCCAAGGTAACACAGCGAAGTGATAAAGCCAGGATTGGAACCCTGGCTTCTCAGTCCATGCTCTTGAATATTATGCTAATCAGAGTCAGCCAGTCTCAGCCAGTCTGTCTGTGACTCTCCTCATCTCAGGAAGTTTTTGTATTTTTCTAACAGCATGAAATCCTTGTTATTTCCCTTTTATTTATTGTTTTTGTTTTTAAAATACTCTTAACCCATCTCTTTGCACAAAGCCTCTGACATGACTAACAACAGCAGACATAAAGCCAACAACAAAATTAAAGAAGATGATGCCCATAAAAGGGGGGCAATTTTAATACACCAATAATGAGGTACATGACCCTTCACATCTGGCTCTAAGCTTCCTGGTGGCCCAGCTAAAGAGAGCAACATGGTCAGTTACAGAATTCCCTTTATCAAAAGGAGAAAAGCTTATCGGTTTCTCAGAGAGAACCAGACTTTTCTTATTACTAAATTTCCACAACATTTTTTTCACTTAGCAATAAGGAAAGAATACAATGAGGTGGTGCACATATGTTCTCACTGATATTTTTTAGTATAGTTTTAAAATCAAGGCTGTAACATTAAAAGCAACTCAGGAGAAGGCAATTCTATAAAGAGCTGGGGTAATACTGTCCGAGTGTGTAGCTTTTCTAGTGGGACAGTGCAGTAGGTGCTCGGGTTACGTCGGAGATCCGTTCCTACGGCGCGACGTAACGCGATTTTCGCCGTGAGTGGGAACCCACCTACATAAGCACCTACGTCACTCACGTGGAGCACATACACAGCAGTAATGAAGTGAAACAGTAAAAAAAAAAAATTAAAGAAATATAGCAATTCCTGACCTTTACTTGTGGCAAATAAATAATAAAAAACATAAAGCACATATGTACATACGTCGAAATGACGGAGCTTTTTTTTTTTTATAAATAAATGGGAGATGGCGACATAACCACGAAACGACGTACGTCGAGTCCGACGTAACCCGAGGACTGTCTGTATTAGCTAAATGCTCTACTGGTGTCAAGTCACAAAATGGAGAGCATTACAAAAACAAAAACCTTTCTCTGAGATAGGAAGATCCTTGGGGTAGCTGATAAGCCTTCGTTGCACTAAGACAGCCCCTTGAGAAACCTGGGACACTGAGGCAGGTGAAGAAAAGGAAGGTTGACACCAGGCAGTCGCGTGAACGGGGCTGGAGGAGTCTCTGGCGCCTCCATGCTCACAGCTCTACTGCACGGATGCGTCTCAGAGAGCTGTCCGCTCTCGCTCCAAAGCTCGGAAGGAAAACAGCCCAGCCGTGAGAATGGCTTACCCACAGTGGATGCCAGTCTGCTCATCTCACATATTCCCTTCCTGACATCTCAGCTCTCCTACTGAAGAAGCGGCTGGAAACCCAAGTTCCTACCCTCAGTCTGCCCCTCCACGGCTCAGAAACCTCAAGGAAGGAAGCGTCTCCATTTGGTTGAGGGTTCATCAAGAAGCTTCATGGAGCCCGGCCAGCGTGGCTCAGTGGTTGAGTGTCGACCTATGAACTAGGAGGTCGTGGTTCAATTCCCGGTCAGGGCACATGTGGATTCGATCCCCAGAGTGGGGCTGGCAGGAGGCAGCCGATCAATGATTCTCTCTCATCACTGATGTTTTTTTTTTCTCTCTCCCTCTCCCTCTCCCTCTCCCTTCCTCTCTGAAATCAATAGAAAAAAAAAAAAAATATATATATATATATATATATATATTTTTATTTTTTTTTTTTTAAGCCTCATGAAAACGGAGACAGAAGAAGGGGCGGGGTGTCCTGGGTCAGTTCTTCAAGGTAGTGCCAATATTTAATTTAAACTGCTTTGTGACATAAAGGAACAAAACCTCTTTGAGTCAGGAAAGGAATATAATCCAACCCTTCATTTTACCAAGAAAGGAAATCACAGTCTTATTCAAGGTCATGGCACTCGAGAAACCTGAACTCCAGGGTCCTGCCCCAGGCCAGGCTCCATCACCACGATAGGGTGCTCCCTTGAAACAGACAGAATGAAATCCAAGTGTGTTTTAAACCATCCGCCTCCTTCGACACTCTGTTAGGTTAGAGACAAAGGGCTCCTGGGTCCGTGGAGAAGGGACACCTGAGACAAAGTCTCCTGAGGATCAGAATCATGCAGGTAATGCTTTACCTGCCTGCACGCCAGAATTAATTAGAGGCCTTTCCGAGGAAAAGTAGGGAACAGGAAAGCAATCAGGAGACACAGGCACGCTGTGTGTAACAGTCACCAAGCCCAGAGCCACAGTCAACCACAGCAGCACTGAATGCTCAAGCCCACAGCCTGCCTCCGGACTGGCCGTCTGTCCGGTTTGCTGACTGCAAGAAGCTGGAAACTCTACCATCCACCCTCCCGAGGCATTATTCAACAACAAACAGGAGCTATTTTTAGAACTTTTTCCATGAAGGCGCCATAGGCCAAGGCCATCAACCTCTGAGGCACAGAAAGGTTAAATAAGGCTATCTAAGCAAGAAAAAAAAAAAAAAGAAAGAAAGAAAAGAAACAACCTTTATAGACAAGTTCCATTTCATATTCATCTGCTCAACACAGCTTCTAATTTTATAAATGGACCTTCAAATTAACAGGAGGACAGGCAGCTTTTCCCAGGAGCCTCTGTGTCAGTTCTGCAAAATTACGTAACTCAGAAAACCAGGGTCTGATTCGATTATGCTTTCAACAGCCTGCTGGCCGAGACGGATTCACTGCGCACGTCAGCTCCACGCGAGGGACCCAAACACAGGGAGGTGAGCAGGAGAGAGGGAGGCCATACAAACCCTTTTCACTCCCTCCTGTAAATAAGTCTTTGAGAAACCTCTATCCACCCTCAGTGATCCCTCCACCCCCCGCAACACCCACCTTACTCCCCAAACTCCTCCATGGATTTCTGGCCACCCAGACTGGGGAAGAAAGGACACGTTTCGGACCTGAGTGTACCATGTTGTCCGCCCTCGGTGGAAGTTTACACAAGCCTCCCACATAGGGACATTGTCAGACGGAATCAAATCATTTACTGTTGAACATTCTGAGTTTAAAGGACAGAACACACTCTTGGGAGAGTAAAATATTACCATTCACCTGTGTGTGTGTGTTTTTTAAATGTATTTACTTGTCTTTTACAACCAAGCCAAATGAAATACAGCTTTTTCCAAATGTAGTTGGAGGTGCTGAAAACCTCTTCTAATAATCCTAATTCTACAAAATGAAGAGCTGTTTTGCAGGGAGAAATTCAAATAAGGCCCTGGAATGCAGTCTCCTCGCCAGGTGAGGTAACACGTCTCCTCTGGTCTCTCATTTCGGGGGTACCACCCACAGCACCATCTCTGGGCGCACACTAGCTGCTGTCTTCCCTCCCCCTCTGCCGACCAGAGAACCACTTCCTTAATCATTCACAAATATTTAAACGAGTTTATATTCCTGTCAGAGAGCCCCGAAGCCAATTGAGCGAGGAATCGGCGAGAACTAAAATTCAGTCGTATGATCTGGCAAAATGTATCAAAAGCCCTCTCACACACACACCCCAAAAATACACAAACTTTAACCCAGCGATTCCACATAGTGGAATGTCTCCTCAGGCAATAATCAAACAAGTAGTTTAAAAAAAAATGAAAAAAAGGCTATTCAAGGATGTTCCCTGTCGCACAGTTTATACAGGCAAAGCCAAGCCACCCAGCTGTCCAACCGCAGAGGATTAGTTAAACGAGGTTATATCCATACAATGGAGCAGTCTGTTACCACGGAAAATGCTGCTGTGGAGGTGTGTACCTGGAGAGAAAAAGGCATTCAGAGCATCAGAAAACTGTGCACACAGTAATGTGATTTAATTTTTATAGAGAAATATACACATGGGACTAAGTGAAAGAAACCAATGTGAGATGATTCCAACCATATGACATTCTGGAAGGGGCAAAACTTGGAAAAAATAAAAAGGTTAGTAGTTGCCAGTGAAGCGGGAGGAGGGGGGAGGGGGGCGGGGCGGGGGCACAGAGGACTTTTAGGGCAGTGAAAATACTTCGTATGGTGTTATAATGATGCAGACAGGCCACTGTATGTGTGTCCAAACCCATAGACTGCACAACAAACACCAAGAGTGACCCCTAATGTAAACTATGGCCTTTGGGTGATGATGACGTGTCATAGGCTCATCAGTTGTAACGCGTGTACCGCTCTGATGGAATCGTTGATAGTGGGGCAGGAAGTATATGGGAAATCTCTGGATCTTTCTCTCAATTTTATTGTAAACCTAAATCAGCTCTGAAAAAAGTAAAGCCTTGAAAATTTTGTAATTAAAAAACAGAAATGTATACAAAGTTATGTCCATAATTACATTGGAGAGCTGAGAAGGAGAGAAATACAGCGGACAGCTGCATAGATGGGTATATGAGAGGGATGAGAAAGAGAAACTGATATTGGTATTTTGGGAGACTTTATCATCAAGGAGCAGTTATATTACTTTTGAGCCTAGTATATTATGCTTTTAGAACATTAACTCTGCTGAGAAAAACAGGCAATTTAAAAATTAATTTAATTACTAAAGAAAATTAGTAAAGAAAAACATCTGTGCCCCACCCCCAGCCCCCAAAAGAGGAAAGATTTACCTCTCCCATTCCTGGAAAAGCCATTCACCTCTCGCAGGTGAAGAGGAAAGGAATTATTGAATGAGACCGGATCTAGAGGCCTGGCAGTGGACTCCCGGATACACAAGCAGCCAAGGGCACATTTCCTCTCCTGAGCAGAAAAACGAGCCTATGACACAGGTCCCCCTTACCTGGCTTTACTCGCAAACTAGGGCCTCTCCAGCAACCCCATCAGCTGGGGACCTGGGAGTGGTCAGATCTGTGGCATGATTATAAAAGCATCTGCCACTCTAACCTTGGGAGTAGACACGGTCAATCCTCAGTTTTGCCCACATGAAGCTCAGAGAGTAGATGGGGGGGGGGCTATACAGCACTCCCCCTTGATGCTGAAAGACAGGGCACCTGTTGGGTGGAACTCCTTGTTCTAAAAAATTTGTCTGATACCAATTCACAAGGCACGTGTTCAGCCAGCAAGCTAAGCATCCAACAGTCGAGTTTCCACCGTCTGGACTGAAATCCATCCCATTCAACTCTCATCCCCAGGTGCCTCCCTGAGCAAGAGAAAAGGCACCCAGTGCTGGGTATCAGATTGGAGCCCCTGCAATGAACACTGGCTGTGTAACCTCGAGCAAGTCACTGTGCCTCTCTGGGCTGCATGTCTGGCATCTTTCCAGATGCTGGACAGGACGACTGCACAAGCAGTTTTTACCGTGGATGGCCTGCTTCTGTAAGTGCTGCTCTCCGTTTGGAGCTCAGGAAAACACTCAATGACATGACCATTGTGGTTTTTTTCTTTTTAACTCCCACGTCCAATCATTTTATTACCGTATCAAAAACGCTCTGGTGGGGAGTGGTACCATTCCAGCTCTGAGACAGCAGGCAGAGTCCCTAACACGCTTCCAGCTTCTCCCACAACTTGGCCTGAACTGCTCGGCATAGCACCGTGTGCCTCCACGGAGGCAGAACTGCCCAGTGGCTAAAAATCAGGCTATCTGAATGCAAATCCCACATGTCTACTTCCTGGCTGTGCGATCCTGGGCAAGTTACCTAGCGAGCAGCTAGCTGCCTCAACTTTCCCATCTACGTGACAGGGATAAAATGAGTACCCTCCGATAGGGCTGTTGTGAAGAGTAAATGAATGAGAGTAAAACATTCAGAACAGAGCCAGGCACACAGTGAGTACATAATAAAAGTTAGCAAGTACTAGCTAGTGTTATCCATTCATCCAATAAACTCTTACTGGGTATTTATTATTGGTTGTAAGAGTGCCAATTACTCTTGAAGACTCTAAGGAAACACAAAAATGTTGAACAGGACACAGTCCAAGACCCTTACTGTCTAGTGGGAAGAGGCCAACTTGAACCAATGAATACAGGACCCTGAACCCTGACCCGGAGTCCTTGGGTTTAGAGGTTCCCGATTTCCGACAGGTAGCAGGTACGCGTACCTTTATTATAAAGAATCCGCCTCGCCTCCTCCCCCCTCCCGGGACCAGGAGCAGGACCTGCGGTCAAACAGGTTGGGATTTCTTCAGCAAAACCCTTGTATGGCCCCGGGAAATGGGATCAAGAAATAGAACAAACAGTCTCATGACAGTTCAGGTCAGATTTTGCAGCCAAATGAGTCACCAAAAAACACGGGTTTTCAGAACGTTTTGCTTATCAGGATTGTAGATAAGGGAATGCGGGCCTCAGCCAGGCAGTCCAAAGGTATTGGGGGTCCACAAAAGGAAGCAACAGCAAACAACCCAACGGGGTGACAGGAGAGGTTTCCCAAAAAAGGCACCATTTAGGCTGACACTCGAGGGGAAAATAGGAGCCTCAGTGAACAAGGCAGGTGAACATTTCTGGTGAAGAGACAGAGATGCAAAGGTGGGGAGGTGGGAGCCCCCAGAGAACGTTCAGGAACAGCAGGAGGAACCAGGGTGCAACCTGGAATGTGTGTGCAGGAAAGGCAAGAGGAGAGGCCACACTGAGGCCGGAGGCAGGTCCGAGCGTGAGGCCCGCTGAAGAACCACACTGAGCAGATTTGCATTTTTGTCAAGTCCCCCTGGGAGGCCACCCTGTAAGGACAGGAAGAGGAAGAAGGGAGGAGGTGCCCAGCGGGGAGACTGTGTCAGCGGTCAGGGAAGAGATGACAATGATGATGCCAGCTCAGGCAGCGGAGGGGTACAAAGGAGGGACAGCCACTGCAAGGCGGCGTGGCGCACCCACTCAACCCCGGACGGTGCTGAGGACAGTGATCAGTGCCAGACACAGCCCACACTTGTCGCAGTAACGGTCTCATGGAGGCCCCTTTCTAGAGGCCACTTCCTGCTGTACCAAATGACAAAGTGACGCTTGAAGAGCCCTAGAATGGGAGCCACACAGCCCTCCTCCTTCTCCCTGCCCCCTCCCCCTCCAGGTTATAGCCGGCTGGCAGAGCACACACAGGTACATGTGACCCAATCAGTCCCGGCCCTGGCGGCTCAGAAGACACATCTGAGAAGACGTAGCAGTGGGTCCCAGAGGTGGGGACAGCACCTGTTACCCATCCTTCTGAGCCACAGGGCTGACACTAGATTTACCAAGCAGGGCACCAGGAGAGGCTGGAGGAGGGGAAGGCCCAGCTCGAAATGAAGCTGGTCACTGCCGACTCCTGAGGATGACGTATGGCCATCCGTTCTGAAATGGCCACTGCTCCCATATTAGAACACAAAGGCAACGGAAACCAAACACAGGCCTAAAGCCAGGGGGAGGGGTGGCGGGGGGGGGGGGGGGAGGAGTTATTTCCTGATGACAAGATAGAGCCGGTGTCTAGGAGCAGGGGGAGCGACCACCGGGGACTCTGGCAGCTCTTTCCCCACTTACCTGCGGTTTCCTCCAGGGACCGAAAGGCCAGGGGCTAAAAGGGCAGTGGCCAGTGTCACAGGACAGAGGGGTCATGACTGACCAGGTCAAGGGGGACTAGTAGGGCCACTCAGTGACTCAGAAGACCACCGGCTCGCCAGTGCCAGGTATTGAACAGAACGGCGCCTAAATGATTACCGGATAAAGTCAAGTACAACCAGGTCACGAGAACCTGTGGGAAGAATGGTGCGCGTAGAGCAGGAACCATGAGGGTGGTGAGTAAGTGACAAATTCACACAAGAACTCAAAAGTCTAGAAGTCATTTCACACTAACGAGTGTTTATGGTCTGAGGAGCCACAATGGAAGGCCTCTCCTGACCCCTACAGCAACGGGAGGCTCGCCTGCTCACATCCCTCTGCTTGGCCCATTCGGGCAACAAGACGTACCTCCTGATGAGGTCGCAAGGCGCTGGCCTGAACAACCACCCCTCCAGGTAGTCGCGGTAGCACAGCCGCGCCGGTGTCGACACCGCAGCCCCTCTGGGAGACCGAGCGCCGGGACTGCCAGCAAAGATGGGGCCATGTCACAAAAAGGGGGCACATCACGCAGGGACGGTGGGCCAGCAGCGAAGGCCGCCACTGGAACTGGATCGTGGCTCTTTGGGAGTGCCCATCAGGTGTCCAGCTGATGCCGCGTTTCCCTGGGTATTACGGAGCTCCATCAACCTTGGGAGCAGGGAAAACCCAAACTGCTTCTTAGACAAGGATCCCCCCAAGTCCACGGGACAAAGTACTGCTCTCCGTCAAAACCCTAAGAAGTCTGTCTCGCTTTTCCCCCCATTTTCATGCAGGATTTGAGGCCTGGGTTTTTGTAGAATCAGTCTACGTAACACAGATGAGGAAACAGACCTACCCTGGATTACAAGGGGGTGATGCCCAGGGGAAAGTCCTGGGGTCAACTTCTTCTTCTATGTCATGACCTTTTATTGCACATTTGCAAAACATTCACAAAGGTACGGAGATCACTGTAATGAATCCCCCAACCCATCACCCATCATTCCCATCCTTCTTACCTCATCCATCCCCACTAACCCCCCATGATATTATTCTAATCAATCACTTCTTTCCCAACCTGTTTCTAACCAACCAGACACACGAGTCCCAAATAGGCTTTGCTCACTGCTGTGTGTCCCTTACATTTTCACCTGAAAACTCTCCAGGTGGCAAACTAATCCCCGAGACTGGCAACCACCACACTTGGGGTTTCCAGCTTGAAAACAGAGCGAGGGCATGAAGGAGGCCCAGGCGCTGCCAGGAGGAAAAAAGCCCAACACGGCTCCCTGGTTATGCCAAGGTCTCCCGGGAGGCCCAGGCCCAGCCCGGCTGCGTGAAGCTGCGAGGGTACGCGTGTACATGTTCTGCGGGTGTGTTTGATTAAGGGCCGGTTTACGTTTCCTGGAGCCGGGGGTTAGTTTTTATTTCTGGGCTGTTGTTTCACCCCTCAAAGTCCAGAATTCTTCCGCCCGGTTTGAGTCAACGCACTCCCTCCTCTTCCTAGTCCGTGAATGGCCAGAAATAGTTTCCATTGTCATTGACTTAGATTTCCACTTTGATGATGGGAACAAATATTTTTCTCGCCCTTCCCTGAGGAATAAATTTTTCCATTCAAGTCCTTCTAATCAGAGTCTGTGGGCCAAACCCCGAGCAGCAAGTGCAGGGGACAGCGGAGCAGACGGGACAAGCCTGCCTCCCTCCAGCACCCGGGGTCCAGGAGCTGCCATCGGCGCCCTGCTTCGTGGCTGCACACCTGGCTCCCGTCCCGTGTCCGCTCTCACAGATGCTCCCCAAGCTCTGGCCTAGGGTCTGGAGGTACAGCTGTGAACAAGACAGAGCCTGCCCTACCCTCATGGAGCTTAACATTTACAGCCAGGCGCAGCCTCCCAGCCCAACACGGCAGGATTTCTCTGGAGGCTATTTCCCGACGCTGACAAACAGGAACAGCCCACAGCGCGGCCTTCCCTCCTGTGACCGAGTCTCCCTCTCCGGCTCACCTCCTCTCCCCTGTGCTGCTTTAGCACAAATCCAATGACTCCCCAGGGAGCAGGCACAAGCCAGAGACGAATCAGCCCCTTGGCTGCGGGGAAGGCTGCGGGCCTCGCCCAGGAAGAAAGCACAGAGCTCTCTGTCTCCGGAGAAGCTGGTGGAATTTCCATAACTAATATTCTGAAGCGCTAGAATGCCGGGAGATCACAGGAGGGCGGGGTGGGGGCTTCCTCAGACCAGTTTTTTCTCCTTCTCTAATTCCGATCTAATGTTCTGAGTCACCTTGCCAAGCGAGGCGAATGGCGGCTCTCAAAGTGTTGATAATTACCGTCGCTATCTGCTTGGTGGTGCACAGTAACAACTGAGCGATTAGGCCCGGAAGCCACGAGAGCGAACACCACAGTCACAGCAGCTGAAATAAAAGGCTCCTGGTTCCCCTTTGCAGCCTGTCTGGCCAAGCCCTGTGCAGGGGGTTCGGGGTACTGTGAGTCAATGGGAAGCAGCTAGAGGCCCCGCAGACCCAACTCCATGGTTCCCCATTATAGCCCAGAGTAAGAGGAAACGCCTTGCCTTGGTCCAGGGGGCAGTGCAGAGTCAAGAGGGCTAGAGGAGGGGCAGAGGGAACAAAGGGGACCCCAGTGGAATTAGGGCAGAGCAAGGAGAGGCGAGGGGCAGGCTTTGATGTCCCTTTTCCATCTCTGGGGAATGACTACAGGGCTGAGACAGCTGTCAAAGCCTTTCATGGCCCCAGGGCCCTTCCTTCTCCCTGGCGCCCTGGGCCGCCCTCGGCGGGGAACAGCCCCTCCCCCTGAGGCCTGGTTGCAAAGACAGCTAGAGTTGGCTTAGCATTTCTAACTGCACCTCAAGATGGGGGGATAGAGACATGTAGAGACTTCCAGACACAAGTTGCCTATTTCAACAAGAAGAAAGCAGAGAGGAAAGCTGTGGACTCAGAATTCAGGAAGAATTATTCATCCCCTTTGGGCATCACTCAGCTCTTTGATGAGACTCTGAGGGTAGGAACCTCTGACCCTCCCAACTGTCTTAAAATATTACCTCCAAATGCTCCGCACACCAGGGAGGAACGTCTGACCATGCAGCCCCCCGCCCCCCTTGGAACCTCCCCCTGGAGGGTTCAACAAACAGCCAGGCATTCCTAACAATCCCCTCAGCTCCCTCGCTGCAAATTGGCTCACACCTGAAAGAGGCGAGATCTCACCTCTGCCCTGAATTCAAGTCCCCACTTTAACGCCTGGATAAAAATAACTCTCCCCGCTCCCCAAGAGAGGCAGCAAGCTGACCATCCCTGTCCCTGCAAGAGAGTCAATGCCCTCTAGCTCCTGCTCCACCCAAAGATGGCTTTCCAATCCTCTCAAGAGAGACACTCCAAGCGAGTATTGAACCAGAAGGCCGACTGCAAGTGTTCACAATTGCCCTCAAGTCTCAGAGAGTAATTGTGTTTCTTTCGATCGGAACACAGTTCAGCAGAGAGCGTCCAGAAAACTTGCAGGCGACCACTTGAAAGAAGAAAGCGGTCTCGTTCCAGAGAAGCTGAGAGTGAGAAGGTGCAGAGGGAAGGGCCTGGCGAAGGAGGGCTGGAGGACTCACTGGAGGCTGGCACTGAGCAACGAGGTCTGAGAGCTGAGCGAGCTCCCTCCCTCCCTGGGAAAGGAGGCGACCAGAAGGGGCGACCACAACAGGCTGGAATCCCGCTCTACCACTAGCTGGCAGTGTGGCTGGAGAGGAGCTGAGCTTTTTGTTTGGGGGCTTGTTTTCCTCAACAGAAATGAATGCATAAATGGAGCAAACTGTCCAGAGCAATCTGCACAATACTACCGTAAAGCAAGCTCTCAGTGAACAGCCTCTGTCCTCTCTGATTGGCTCCACACGGGTGGTAAAGGTCACCGCTCTGACACAGTGCCATCCATCTGTAAGACGCACCCTGATTTCCAAATGCAAATGTGAACAAAAATGCAGCCTGGATTGAGGAAATACGGTGTTCCCAGAGGGGATCTGAAGGGTCAGGTTCTTGTCCTGGCTGTGCCACCGAAATCTTGTGTGACCTTGAGAAGGTCATGTCGCCTCTGAGTCTCAGGTCCCCCAGTGTGAGGTGAAGGGATGAACTAGATAACCCTTCGGCCCTAAAAAATTATAATAAGGGTCCCCAGTCACCAGTGACAGCACAGGCTTTGCCTATTCCTGAACACCTGCTTCGTAACCATCTAAGGAACTCTCTCAGCCACCAGCCAGAAGGCCCCTGCCCATGTTCTGCATAATCACCGGCTGGCCCCAGCTCAGAAGGCAAGGCCAAGGCCACAGCTCCTGGGCCCTCTTTACCCTGGACACAAGCATTGTCCTTCCAGGGCCCACACATCCCAAGTCACACGCCAAGGCTGGGGAAAGAGGCATGGAGAGCTTGGCCTTGGTCTTGCCTCCTTCGAGGTTGGCCCTGGAGCCACATGCACCATTTGAAGCTGAGTGGAGAGAGATGTTTCCCAGCCAACCTCCCCGCGTCTCTCCTTCACCAGCTCCATACCTCCATTAGGAAATTTACATTTAACAAATCAGCCACAGAATCCTAAGGAGCACAGATGTTCCTGCTGTGAGGCATCTTCTTTGCACTTAAAAGGCAAAACAACACAAGAAAATAGCAAAGGGGAAACTCTCAACTCAGACATTCCCTTTCCTCTAAGACCTGGATTCAGGGAGGTGTTTTAGGTGCTTTGATGGCTGACTACCTTTTCTCCTCGCCGCCCCCCCCCCCCCCCCCCCCCGCACAGCCCCTGCAAACCAAGACCCCCACAGGCACCTTCTCCAACCTGGGTTTCAGATAGGGCCCCACATCCTCCTCCGCTCAAACTACTCATGAACATCGCTGGCGCCCCAACCTCAGTCCCCACCCCCAAGCTCTCTGGCCCACCCTGGATCCTCATGGCCACCCTCTCTGAACAGGTGAAGAAAATGAAACTGAACAGACCCCAAGGCCAGGACCCAAGGGTGACCTCAGAGGTAAGGCAAGAGCCCTCAGGTTATCGTTCAGAATATGTCTCATGAGGAAGACTCAGAACCAGTGAAGAATTTAGAATTGGGGGACGGCATCCAATAAAAGCACATCCAGAAGAAACCAAGATGGCGCCATAGGTTAAACACCTAACCCACAGCCGGGCACAACAATTTCAAAAATACAACTAGAGGTCAGAACGGTCATCGTCCAGAACCACAGGAAAGCTGGCGGACTGAAATGCCCACAGCTGGGGAGAAGGAGAAGGCCACGGGGACAGTCGGGGGAGCCGCAAAAGCCTGAGGTATGGAGAAACGGACGGAGACACGAGCACGCGCGCCTGCGGGGAGGATGGAGCCGGAGAGGAAGGGGCGGCTGACGGCCTGGCCGGCGTTCACTGACAGGAAGGAGATAAAGGCTCCGGATTGCGCTGAGCGCCGGCTCCGACTGCACTGAACCCCGTTCCGGGCGAAACCCTGGGAAGCCAGGCGCAGGCTGGGGGAATGAATCTGGGCTGTGGGGCGCAGGCACAGAGGAGCGGCGGAAGGCAGAGCTCCAGAGGCGCGCGCAGGAAGGGGCGCAAAGGACGGACTGTTGCCTGCGCCACTGAACTGCCCTAGCGGGAAGGAGACAAGGGCTCCGGACCGTGCTGAACCCCAGTTCCGACTGCACTGAACCCCAGTTCCGGGCGAAACCCTGGGAAGCCAGGCACATGCTGGGGGAATGAATTTGGCCTGTGGGGCAGAGGCACAGAGGAGCGGCGGCTCCAGAGGCGCACACGGGAGGGCGCGCAGAGGAGGGACTGTTGCCTGCGCCACTGAATGGCCCTGCTGGGAAGGAGACAAAGGCGCCAGACTGCGCTGAGACCCAGTTCCAACTACATTGAAACCCAGTTCCAGGCAGCGGGCGAAACTCCAGGGCGCGTTTCTCTCAGAGGTGTTTGCAAGGAATACAGAGGGACACAGACACAGGAGCCTCATGTCTCCTGCACAGCAACTCTTCCTATATAGACAAAGAGGGTCCTCATGGACAATTGGCCTGGAGGACAATTCCTCCTAGTGACACCAACAACAATCAAGACTTAACTGTAGATACTCACTCAGTTTCGCAACTGCGCCGCCCCCGCAGGCCGCCCGGCCCGGGGCACTGGGGACACCGCGGTGGCAGCGGCGCCCGGAGCCCGGCGGCCGCCCAGCGCCCATCCCCGCCGCGAGGCCCCCGCGCGCCTGGTTCCGCGGGCCGCGCGCCCCGCACACCGGACGGAGGCCCGGGCGCCCTCTCCGTGCACCTCCCGGCGCCACTAGACCTCAGTAGAGTTGACTGAATTCAAGGGATTAAGAAGAACAAATTGGGGAACTCGAAAAAGATGACGGCGGAGGTGAAGGCTGATGTGTTGCCTCACATGGCAGTTTCGGAAATACAACTGGAACATGGACTAGTGAGGGTGGCGACTGCTGCTCGCGTCTCCCCAGACCGGGCGGCTGCTCCTCTCAGTCAGCACCGCAGCCGGGGCCATGGGCTCGTGGGCGCCGCAGCAGCTGCTGTGGCGGCGGCCGCGGACTCGGCGCAGCGGCTCTCTGTGAAGGAAGAGACCATCTTTCTGCAGGAGGGGCGCATCCGCGCCACCGACCTGGCCGAACTGCGCAATGAGATCCTCGAGGCCCCGGAGGCCGCCAACACCGATTTGGAGGATTCTTAGGAGTTCTCATCTTACATTCAAGCCCTTTAAGCCATTTTGACAGAGGAGAATCAAGAAGGCGGCTAAGTTAAACAAAGGAACTGCGAACTCCACCGCGCACAGCAATTTCAGGGGCACGAATGGAGGACAGAGCCTCTGCCATCCAGAACTACAGGAGAGATGGCTGAATGGTAGATTTATAGCTAAGAGGGAAGAGGAAACCAGCGAAATCGGAGGGGATGAGGTGTGGAGGCGCGTGGGTCTGGTTGGTGGCGGGGGAAAGGGGCTTTTGTTCCAAACCTAGGGGAGATTAGCTCTCCATCACACTGAAATCCAGCTTCTGGGGACCCGTGGGAGACCCAGATGCCTGCGGGGAGAGGCGGGACTCTTGCGGAGGTGCCAAACGCCCCTGGGTCTGGGGGAGGCCGCGCTCCCCTGGGTCCGAGTGAGGCCAGGGGTCCATAGATCCAGGTGAGGCCTCGCGCATCTAGGCCCGGGTGAGCCCAAGTGGCCCTGGGTCTGGGAGAGGCCAAACATCCCTGGGTCCAGGTGAGACCATGTGTCCCTGGATCGGGTGAGGCCTCGTGAACCTAGGCCCGGGTGAGCCCAAGTGGCCCTGGGTCTGGGAGAGGCCAAGCGTCCCTGGGTCCGGGTGAGACCATGTGTCCCTGGATCCGGGTGAGGCCTCGTGCACCTAGGCCCGGGTGAGCCCAAGTGGCCCTGGGTCTGGGAGAGGCCAATCGTCCCTGGGTCCGGGTGAGACCATGTGTCCCTGGATCCAGATGAGGCCTCGTGCACCTAGGCCCGGGTGAGCCCAAGTGGCCCTGGGTCTGGGAGAGGCCAAGCGTCCCTGGGTCCGGGTGAGACCATGTGTCCCTGGATCCGGGTGAGGCCTCGAGCACCTAGGCCCGGGTGAGGCCACGTGCCCCTGGGTCTGGAAAAGTCCAAGCGCCCCTGGGTCCAGGTGAGACCATGTGTCCCTGGATCCGGGTGAGGCCTCGTGCACCTAGGCCCGGGTGAGCCCAAGTGGCCCTGGGTCTGGGAGAGGCCAAGCGTCCCTGGGTCCGGGTGAGACCATGCGTCCCTGGATCCGGATGAGGCCTCGTGCACCTAGGCCCGGGTGAGCCCAAGTGGCCCTGGGTCTGGCAGAGGCCAAGCGTCCCTGGGTCCGGGTGAGACCATGCGTCCCTGGATCCGGATGAGGCCTCGTGCACCTAGGTCCGGGTGAGCCCAAGTGGCCCTGGGTCTGGGAGAGGCCAAGTGTCCCTGGGTCCGGGTGAGACCATGCGTCCCTGGATCCGGGTGAGGCCTCGTGCACCTAGGCCCGGGTGAGCCCAAGTGGCCCTGGGTCTAGGAGAGGCCAAGCGTCCCTGTGTCCGGGTGAGACCATGTGTCCCTGGATCCGGGTGAGGCCTCGTGTACCTAGGCCCGGGTGAGCCCAAGTGGCCCTGGGTCTGGGAGAGGCCAAGCATCCCTGGGTCCGGGTGAGACCATGTGTCCCTGGATCCAGATGAGGCCTCGTGTACCTAGGCCCGGGTGAGCCCAAGTGGCCCTGGGTCTGGGAGAGGCCAAGCGTCCCTGGGTCCGGGTGCGACCATGTGTCCCTGGATCCGGATGAGGCCTCGTGCACCTAGGTCCGGGTGAGCCCAAGTGGCCCTGGGTCTGGGAGAGGCCAAGCGTCCCTGGGTCCGGGTGCGACCATGTGTCCCTGGATCCGGGTGAGGCCTCGTGCACCTAGGCCCGGGTGAGCCCAAGTGGCCCTGGGTCTGGGAGAGGCCAAGTGTCCCTGGGTCCGGGTGAGACCATGCGTCCCTGGATCCGGGTGAGGCCTCGTGCACCTAGGCCCGGGTGAGCCCAAGTGGCCCTGGGTCTAGGAGAGGCCAAGCGTCCCTGTGTCCGGGTGAGACCATGTGTCCCTGGATCCGGGTGAGGCCTCGTGCACCTAGGCCCGGGTGAGCCCAAGTGGCCCTGGGTCTGGGAGAGGCCAAGCGTCCCTGGGTCCGGGTGAGACCATGTGTCCCTGGATCCAGATGAGGCCTCGTGCACCTAGGCCCGGGTGAGCCCAAGTGGCCCTGGGTCTGGGAGAGGCCAAGCGTCCCTGGGTCCGGGTGCGACCATGTGTCCCTGGATCCGGATGAGGCCTCGTGCACCTAGGTCCGGGTGAGCCCAAGTGGCCCTGGGTCTGGGAGAGGCCAAGCGTCCCTGGGTCCGGGTGCGACCATGTGTCCCTGGATCCGGGTGAGGCCTCGTGCACCTAGGCCCGGGTGAGCCCAAGTGGCCCTGGGTCTGGGAGAGGCCAAGCGTCCCTGGGTCCGGGTGCGACCATGTGTCCCTGGATCCAGATGAGGCCTCGTGCACCTAGGTCCGGGTGAGCCCAAGTGGCCCTGGGTCTGGGAGAGGCCAAGCGTCCCTGGGTCCGGGTGCGACCATGTGTCCCTGGATCCAGATGAGGCCTCGTGCACCTAGGTCCGGGTGAGCCCAAGTGGCCCTGGGTCTGGGAGAGGCCAAGCGTCCCTGGGTCCGGGTGAGACCATGTGTTCCTGGATCCAGATGAGGCCTCGTGCACCTAGGCCCGGGTGAGCCCAAGTGGCCCTGGGTCTGGGAGAGGCCAAGCGTCCCTGGGTCCGGGTGTGACCATGTGTCCCTGGATCCGGGTGAGGCCTCGTGCACCTAGGCCCGGGTGAGCCCAAGTGGCCCTGGGTCTGGGAGAGGCCAAGCGTCCCTGGGTCCGGGTGCGACCATGTGTCCCTGGATCCAGATGAGGCCTCGTGCACCTAGGTCCGGGTGAGCCCAAGTGGCCCTGGGTCTGGGAGAGGCCAAGCGTCCCTGGGTCCGGGTGCGACCATGTGTCCCTGGATCCTGATGAGGCCTCGTGCACCTAGGTCCGGGTGAGCCCAAGTGGCCCTGGGTCTGGGAGAGGCCAAGCGTCCCTGGGTCCGGGTGAGACCATGTGTTCCTGGATCCAGATGAGGCCTCGTGCACCTAGGCCCGGGTGAGCCCAAGTGGCCCTGGGTCTGGGAGAGGCCAAGTGTCCCTGGGTCCGGGTGAAGCCAGAGCCTGGGTCCGGGTGAGGCCGTGTGCCCCTGGATCCATCCGGGTGAGGCTGGGTCCCAGGCCCGGGTGAGACCACGCGCCCCTTGGGTATGGGTGAGGCCACGTGCCCCTTAGTCCGGGTGACGCCGTGCCCCTGGGTTCGGCCGAGACCAAACCAGAGGGAGTCGGACCTCCGTTACCGCCATTTGTCCACCATCCAGAGCTGGGGGGTCAGTGCTGACATGTACACATAAGGAACTACTGGACATTGAAATTGAGTCTCAAAAGAACTGTTGGTCCAGGGGGAAGCTCGCTACAGACTGATTCATTTGCCTGTCAGCATAACTATTATTGCTCGTCTCACATTCAGTGCTTATTAGTATATATCTAGTGACATATGATCTCGCTCATCTAGGGGAAATGATGAACAACATAGACTGAGGAACAAGAACAGAACCAGAAGCAAGGAGGCATCGATCGGACTATCGGGCCTCAGAGGGAGGATAGTGGAGGGTAGGGGGAGGGTGGGGGGAGGGGGAGAGTTCAACCAAAGGACCTGTATGCATGCATATAAGCCTATCCAACGGTTAAGTTCAACAGGGGATTGGGGCATGCGTGGGGAGAGGGGTGGGATGGGAATGGGGGGATGAGGACAAATATGTGACACCTTAATCAATAAAGAAATTAAAAAAAAAAATAAATAAATAAATAAAAAAAAAAAAAAAAAAAAAAAAAAAAAAAAGCACATCCAGAAGAAAAGCCCCCCCCCCAGCAATGCAAACCTCACTGGACCCCCCCACCTCATCTTCACGGCCCTCCTCACCCAGTCCCAGGCACGCTCACCCCTGCTCACCTTCACGCCCTGCTTTCAACCCTTCCCAGGACACAGGACCGTGGCCAGGGCTCCAGGGCCCATGAATGCCTTGGTTCTAGGTTTACCAGCTGCATGGCCTCAGGAAATAAGTCCCTATCTCAGAGCCCTGACTTCTTTATCTGCCACGTAAGTTCATTTCTGTCCTATCTACTCCATGTCTCAAAACTATAAAATGCGATACAGTGTTAGAGGGCAGTTATTACTAAATTATGCTAATAATGCTAATTGAGATCGTTCAGATTCTTTAGGCATTAAGTCCTCTTTGTGCATAAATTCTGCCTCCCTGATGGGATTGTAATTTCCCCCAAGGACAGAGGTTATATCTCTTTATTTTTTCAAAGTGCCTAAAATAGGATTCTCCACACATCATAATCTCAGCGGGTGGTGGAGGCCAAGCCATGGCCATGGAGAGCAAGCGAACCACCACCACCACCACCACCCCCTGGCCCTCGACAAGCATTGACTAATCGAGTGCACACCCCGCCCCCTGATCAGCAGCACTCCAATAGGCAAGCCACTTCCAACCGAACCTCGGAGATGGCAGCGGGGAAAGCAAGAGGAATCTAAAACCCAAGTCTGGATGGCACCCATCTCTGACACACACAGGCCCTTAATGACTGGCGGGCACTCAGAAAACAGCACTCCTATGAACAGTGGAGACACCGGCCTAAATCTACCTACCCGGCTCCCCTTTCTTTCTTGCTGCCTCAAAGCCTTTTGAGAAGATCAGCAGGATGTAAATTATTAAATTATGATGCCTGGTGTCATATCACTAACAAGCAGTCTATAATCTCTGACACAGGAGAGGGGAACAAAGGACAGAATCTGTGATGAATCCATAAAACTGGACCCCAAGCTGTCACTCAGTTCCTATAGTTGCCTCTCAAACACCCACGCATTCAGATTAGCCTCCCTCCCTCCAAACATGGAGGGGGAGGGCAAGTATACGTGGAAAAGGAAGAGAAGCATATGATTTTTCCAAACAAAAAAGTAAAAATGACCCTTGGCCTCGGTCTTCTGGGCTTGTAAAATGAGGGCCCGGCTGATTGACTCCTCAGCTCCCTCCCAGTTCTAAGAGGTCTGGGGCTTGTAGATTTATCGCTTTGCATTATCCACTACTTTACACTCTCCAAAGAGATTTCCCTTCTCGTTAATGTTATAACCCGGAGTTGACAATACGACAGGTCATGGGTTGGATTTCGAGAGGCATGTAACAAGGCCACTGTGCAGCCACGCGAGGCCCTTTCTCTGAAGAGCACCTCTATCCACTCGGCAGGATGTCAGATATTCCATAACAACGATGATGATGACAAACGGCGACTTCAAAGCCCTCTCCTGTTTACTGTCTCAAGGCCTCTCAGTCCCCCGCGTGAGTTGATGTGCACATATCCCCTGCACCGCCTCCTCCATAGCAAAGACCTAATTTAGACAGAGGCAAATTAGCTCTGTGGGGTGAAATGCATTAACCAAGTCTCCCAAACAGCACAAATCTAATTAACTGAAAATCAAAATTGCAAAGCTGCCGAAAAAGATTTCCACGGAAGAAGTCTCCTAAGGATTGAAGGAAACTTGTGGGCCATGTGACCTGCCTAATCCAAGTCTCGCCGCTTAACGGGATAAATGCTGTTTAGGGTGTTTGGGCCTCTTTGCTTTTTCACTGAGGTCTGTTTTCTCTAGATCACCTACATCGTCAGTGGGCTTTAGAGTCTATCGGGTACATGCAACGGCCATGAAAAGCATCCTTTCCGAGGTGGGGGGCGGGGGGCGCCTTAAGACCCTTCGGTGCCTGGTTGGGAACTCCTCTCTCCTCCTGAACATCTGCCCACCTCCCCTATTAGAAGCTCCTTCATCTGGCCCCATCCCCCAGAAACGTTGACAGCATTGGGGCCAATGGCCCCCACATGGAGTCCTTGAAATAACCGAGTCACGTTCAAGCCAGGATCCCCTGGGACAGGCAGGTGAGTTGGCCTGGGTTTGGCCCCTCACTCCTCTGAGCTGCCCCAGGCCTAAGGCAGCAGGACAGTCAGTGGGGTAGAAAGGCTTCCTTTTAACTCCAAAGCCCATGAGCTCCTGCCCTTGGGAAAGAGAGCACAGAGGCCTCCTACCCCACATCACATCCTGCTTTCAACTCTCCACGGCTCCCCACTGCCCGAGACAGTGGTTCTCCATCTTGGCTGCACTTAGAATCATGTGGGGAGCTTTAAAAACAAACAAACAAACAAACAAATAAACAAACGAAACCTAAAGCCCAAGCCACACCCCAAACCAAGTATGTCAGAATTTTAGAAGGAAGAGCTCCAGGCAACCAAGGCTGAGAACCACTGCTCTAGACCAGAGCTTCTCAAACTTGAATGTACACTCAACTTTCCTGGGAATCTTGTTAAAATGTGGGGGCTGACTGGGCAGGCCCGGGGTGGGGCTCCCGGCTCCTGTGACTGGCCCAGAGACCACTCTCTGAGCCACAAGCCTCTAAACCAAAGTCTACACTCTGTGGCTCTAGATGCATGTGATCTAGCCCCTCTATTTACCCTTTCCCATCTCTTGCCACTGCCCAACTCGTATGCCCCCAAATGCAAACGGCTCCCCTAACACACAGGGCTATTTCTCCCCTTGGTGGCTGTGTCTTCCCTTTGGCAGGAAAGTCCTTTTCACAATGACTTCATCTTCCTGGAGAACTCCTACCATCTGCTATGGGCTGATCTGTGCCCCCACCAAAAAAATCATAGGTTGCAGTCCTAACTGCCCCCAGCACCTGTAAGTGTAATCGTTTGGAGATAAAGTCTTTAAGGGGGTAATTAAGTTAAAATGGGGTCATCAGGGTGGGCCCTAATCCAACAGGACTAGTGTCCTTGTAAGAGGAGGAGGTTTGGACAGACACGTGCACACGTGCAGAGGGAGACAATATGAAGACACGGGAGAAGATGATCGTCTACAAGCCAAGGAGAGAGCCTAGAACAGATCCTTCCCCAAGAGCCTCAGGAGGAACTGGCACCGTGAAATCAGACTTCTGGCCCCAGAACTGTGAGACTGAAATTTCAGTTGCTTAACTACGCTGTCTGTGGCACTTGGTCACAGCAGCCCTGGGAAGCGAACCCACCACTCTCCAAGGCCCAACGCACGTACCGCCTCCTTCGGGAGCTTGCCCTGACCAGCCCCTGCAGACCCCACTGCATCAATGGCCATCTCTTGTGCCTCCAGGGTGCCTGGTCCTGCAACTCCCAACTATGGGAGCTCTTTGAGGGCAGAGGCCCGATCTCCCCATGTCTGGGGTCCCAGCACCTCCCACGGTGCAGCACATGGAAGGTGGCGATGGGTGTCAACCAGATTGAGTTTAAGGAAAGCAAACCTCACCTCACAAGCAGTCACTTCCCAGTGAGTTCCACTGCCTGCCCGCCTGTCCGCCCGCCCGCCCGCCTGCCCGCCTGCCCGCCCGCCTGCTCCCCGCTGCTCTGCAGCCTCCCCTGCTCATGTTTCCCTCTAGGCAGCCAAGAATGATCACTGTTTTGAACTGGGTTTTGTTTTTATTGTGTGTGTGTTTTAAGCCACCATATTGAAATGCAAACTGCCAGGTGTTAAAAATGGTGCCCCAAGCCATGAGGGGCAGCTGGTTCCTACAGACCAGCATTTATCACATTTCAGTAAATACACAAAAGGTCCTCAATTCAAAGCCAGGAAGAGAAAGTAATTCTTTTGTCCAAAGGCACTGGTAACTAAACCAGGGAGTGAAGGCAGGTTCAGACTGTTGCTTCACCTTCCCCTGGGGCGTGGATATGTTTTATGCTGGGAGAGGAGACCAAACAAGCATTTTGAGCTTCTACTATATAAGACCCAGCACTTTCCCAAGCCCATTGTATTTAAACTTCGCTGTCATCCTAAAGGAGGGCTGAGACCTCGGGAAAGGATCGCCCACCTTCTCAAGAGGGAAATCCCAACCCTGCTTTGGAACTAAGATGGGACCTGGGAAGCTGTGCTGTAGAGGAGGAGGATCCAAAAAGGCCCATGAATTCAGACAAATAGAAGAAACGAACTCCTTCATGCTCAGAGAGCAGAGAGGCAAGTTAAAAGTTACGGTGCCCTCCAAGCCTGTGAAGAGAAGCCCAGGCATCTTGGTCGATTTTTTTTTTTCCTTTTCACACAGAACCTGAAATATGAAAGGGTCACTTTCTATCTGGGGTCGATTTATAGTCCCTAGACTACAGGGTTCGCTCTTTTGAAGGTTATGCGGCTGGCCAGCCTTGAAATTCCAGCGCGGCGTTTCATCCCTGCCGGGGCCACCCTGGGGGAGCCTTCCCAACCTGCGCCCTGGAGCCTGCGGCCTGGACTCCAGAGGTCAGCGTCCATCCCGAGCCCCTCAAACACCGCCACACCAGCTTTCCTCCACTTGGTGGTTTGAAAAGAAAAGCTGGGAAGGGGCTGTAGAGGGTAGGCAGGAATTGCTTTGGACTTAAGGCACTTTCTTCCTTGCAAAGTTGCCTGCAGGCACTAAGAAACCATAGAGAGGGGTTCATTTCTCCCAGACAGGGTGCTCCCCATGACCCTCTGACAGCCACACCAGGTGCCCCTCCGCCAGCACACTCCCCACCCTGGCTGCTACCACACGCTCCGTCCCCACCTGAACTCAATGGCAGCCCTTCCCGAAGTAAGCATGGTTGCTTGTCCCTCGAGAAAGCCAATAATCAATTCTCTCCTCCAGCCTTCCCACGGTTCTTTCTTGTGCCACAGGCATTATACCACTAGCCCTCGGTGGTTAGGGTCCCTTCGGGGACCTCCTAGGACAGTGATGGGTTGCAAGCTTCTAGAGCTACTATGATGTCCCTCTTTTATCTCTTATACTTCGCATAACAGGAGTTCAAAATACAGGAAAGCCTGCTCCTGGCAAAGAAGCAGGTCCATCCCCAAGCTGTTCAAGGGCCCAGCACCCTTTATCATCTGCTCAGACGTCGCCGCAGCCATGCTGCATCATGCAAGCCCACGGCTGATCGCAATGGCCAAAGCCCTCCTGTAGCTTCACCTAGTGCAGTGGTCGGCAAACTGCGGCTCGGGAGCCACATGCGGCTCGCGAGGTCGCGGTTTGCCGCTCTGTTGACTAATGAGTTTGCCGACCACTAGTAGACTAAATGTTACCGTGTAGTTGGAAGCTGTGAGGATTAGGCAATTGTGGCATATTGTGTGCAAAGAGGTAAAGGGTAGTATATGACAGTGGTCAGCAAACTCATTAGTCAACAGAGCGGCAAACCGCGACTCGCGAGCCGCATGTGGCTCGCAAGCCGGTTTGCCGACCACTGACCTAGTGCCAAGGGCTCCCTGGCCGCAGCCCCCAGCGGGACAGACGTGCAAGCCCGATTTCCTACAGACCATCACAATAACAATAACAGTAACAAGGGCCACCACGGATTGAGCATCTACTGTGTTCTGGGCACTACAGGAATTTAACGTGTTACACAGAAACCCATGGAATCCTCACAGCATTGTCAAGCAGGTGTCACTGCTCTATTCAAAACATTTTATTATTCCTTTCATAGTGATAAGAAAACTAAGGCTAAGAAAGAACAAGCAACTTGCCCAGGATCCCCAGATAATGATGAGGCAGAAAAGGGCTTGAACGCAGGTGTATCTATCTGATGCCAAGGCTCTCTCTTCAGTGGTGCCATGTCAGCTACAAAGATTCTGCGGCCTCTCCTGGTCTGGCCTCGATCTGCACAGCACCCAGGTGGAACACTCATTAATATCCCCATTGCACTGGTGGATAAACTGCGGCCTAATGAAGAAGCAGACTGCCCCCACCCTTCCTTTAGGGAAAGAAGACAAGCCTCTTTCTTACAAGAGACAGGTCTGCAGAGGCCCAGCCTCTCCGCTGAGCTCTGCTCGGGACCTACAGTGACTCCCAGGTGACCTGCTCCTGCTCCATTCTGGAAGCGGAGCAATGTGCCAACTGCCCCCAGCAGCGTTTCCTCAGGAGGCAGCACATGACCCATAGCCTACGATGCAGAAGCGGGATACAGGCTCAGGCAGATCTGCAGACCTCCTTCGGGCGAGAACCAACACACAAATGCTAGTTCCTTCACTCATGAAGGCTCAACCCTTCACCGGCCCCACCACCACCCTCTGCCAGGAGACAGGCTGCAGCCTGGTGGACAGAGACCCATCACCCATGTCTCAAGGCAGGCCGGCCCGCTCTCGAGTCCCCTGATTACTAATAGCACTTAACTCTGGCCTCAAGAACCCTTCTGCCACCGAGTCGTGATGTCCTCTCTCCTCCACGCTGGCTGTCATGCAGCGAGACGCGCCCAGCAAGGCCCTCCCCGCCTCCCCTTCCCCAACTGTTCCTTCCTGAGCTCAGATCTCAGGGAACTGACACGTGACCATCTGGAGCCGACACCTGCTTTTCTGAGAAGGAATTCCCCTCAAGGACAATCAAGTCATAGCAACTAAATCCACGCTTATTTGTGCAAACATTTCCTAATATTTATAGCATACACTTTTCTTGCAAGACCACACACATGCAATATGCATGACATGTACAAATTCCTCCTCTATATATTTCATGGTTTACTACACTCTTCTCCCCATGGCAGGATCTAGAACAAGTGGCCGACGGAGGTTTGAAGCCACTTATTCTGAAGCCCCTCCCGGAGGCTGACTGGTGGCGAAGGGAAATCTAAACTGTCAAAGGTCCAAAGCAATTTCAGAATAAACTGGCACCACGCATAATCCCTGATGATCTTGTGATCCAAGTACAAGGAGGGGCTTGCTCTGAACACAGCTTCCAGCTCGCAGGAAAGAGAGATGCACTTAGAAGTTCCTTAGCCCCAAACTTGAGGCTAAAATTCTCTGTGATGATTAAGCCCAGCAGAACAGATGATCTATAGACTTGCTTATGTTCAAAGAGTCTCAGTGCAGGGCATTTTAACTTATTAAAGAGCATTAACATTTCTTTTCAAAGGCTTTCTCCCGTTCACAGGAAACCTCGGTTGACATACCCAAGACTCAGTCAGACCCAGCCTATAGGATCACAACGGCTAAGAGCCCAGGATGTGATCTCCCCACACCAAGATGGGAATACAGGCAGCCCTCAACTTGGGGAACCTGCCGGTGACCTTGGCCAAGCTTCAGTTTACGTTAGCTCAGCTTCATTTTCAAGTTCCTCAATGGTTCCATGAGACCAATAAAAAGCCCAATCACCCAGCCGGTATGGTTTAGTGGTTAAGCATCGACCTATGAAACAGAAGGCCACAGTTTGATTCCGGGTCAGGCCACATGCACCCCGGCCCTCCCCACCAGGGTTTCGGGCTCAATCTCCAGTGTGGAGCATGCAAGAGGCTGCCGATCAATGATTCTCTCTCATCATTGATGCTTCTATCTCTCTTTCCCTCTCCCTTCCTCTCTGAAATCAATAAAAATATATTTTTTTAAAAGCTCAATCAAATCTTAGTCCCTGTCATCACTGAAATTTCCTCTTACTGCCGCCTGAAGTGATAAACTAAACCTACCAGCAAAAATGGTCTGAGGACAATACAGAGGTGGGTGCTCCCAAGGAACCAGATTTAGAGAAGAACTCCCAGGGGTGAGTAGAGGTGGAGGTGCTAGAGGAGGCGTGACCAGGCTGAGTACCTGGGGGCCACATCAGAGAAGGAAAGGAGAGCCCAGGAGCCCAGGAGCCCAGGGCTTACCCGAAATAAGGCCCCAGGCATTCCCTACATTGGAGCCATCTTCTCCCATCTGACCCTGCTGCAGGTGGCTGGATGGAGAGGCTCTTCCCTCCACGCCCACCGAAATCCACAGAGCTGCCCACTCCCAACTTCACACCAGCTGAGCAGGCAGGGAACCTCTGGCCTCAAAAGGACTATTTTGCAGACTTAAGGACTGAAGCATTATTTTTATGTTGTTCCCATGGGAATCCTCATTCCCACTCCCAACAACCAACTTATAAAGGACCTTCTGGAAGAAGAACAACCCACCTTTCACTTTGGGGACGACCGAAAAGCCACGCAAACCCATGGGGCTGACGGATGGGAACAAAACAACAGCGTAAGGGGGGAAACCAGGATCCAAAATTACATGGTAATATGCCAAAGAGTGAAGATGGCAGGAATGGGAGCTGAACCAAAGTGGGTCTGAATCCCAACCAGAAAGTAGGCACACAATAAAAACCCACCTGCTGAATTTTGGGTAAGTCATTTAACTCAGCTCAAGGCTTCGGTTTCCTCATTATTAACATGGGACCATTTTAATTGTTTCACAGGATTTAAACAGAAATTAAATTTAATGAAAATATGCATATGAAAGAGCTTGGTACATAGACAAAACACAGCACTGAAGACCCTTGATTATGTGCTAGGAATGTTATATTCATCATCTCAGTGAGTCCTTGAAACAACCTTGGAAAATGATGGTGATGGTGATGGTGATGGTGGTGGTAGTAGCTATTACTGTTTGGTTTATTCTGGCTTATAACTACTACAATCCAGGTACATCATCTCATTTAATCCTTACAACTACTTGGGGGACAGATATTATTCCCTACCCTCCCACCCCCATTACAAATGAGGAATTTGTGATCCAACAGCTAATACATGGTGGAGCCAAGTCTACAACTCAGGCCTGTCTGACCACAAAGGCAAAACCCCTGCCTCTCAGTGAATACAGGTCCCTTCATTCACTTAGCGGATACAGATGCCTCTGTTTATCCTTCATATAGTTACTAGCCCTCTTCTGTGTGTCAGGCTCTAGGTAAGGCACTTGAAACAGAGCAGTGAACAGACAGACACTGTCCCTACTCTCCTGTAGTTTATGGTCCAACAGGGAGAAAAAGACAATTAAGCAAGCAATTACTATGATAGGGGGTGGATTAGTCAGGGCTCTCCAGAAGAGCAGACTCAACGGGAGGTCTATATGATGTTAGAAAGAGAGACACAGAGAGGGATATTTATTTTAAGGAAATGGCACACAATTATGGAGCAGGCAAGTCAAAAATTCACAGGGCAGGCCAGCAGGCTGGGCATTCAGTAAGAACTGATGTTGAAATCTGAAGTCTGAAGTCCGCAGGGCAGACCAGCATCCTGGAAACTCACCGAGGAGTTCCTATGATTCAGTCCGAGGTAAAATTGCTTCTTCCTCCAGAAACCTGGGTCCTGGCTCTTAAAGCCTTCAACTGATTGGATGAGGCCCACCCACATTCTAGAATATAATCGGCTTTACCAAAACCGATTATAAATGTCAACCACATCTCCAAATTCTTTCACAGCTTACAATTTCTAGCCTAGTATTTGACCAAACAACTGGGTATCATAGCCCAGACAATTAACCATCACAGGGGGTGTATGGAGTGAATGTTAAGGAAACACAGAGCAGAAACCTGGGGATTCAGTAAATGGGAGGCCTAAAGAATAGGGAGGCATCAGAAGCTCAAAATGTTCCTCAAAAACTATGGAAACTTATTCACCAAAGACTGAGTCCTCATCTAAATGTACCAGGGATGCCCCAATGAAAGGAGCCACAGTGAATCCTTTTGAGAACCAAGTAATTACTTGGTCTATCAGCTTGCTTTTTAAGATGATATGGGCGGTGTCCTTATAGTACGTTTTCATAAAGCGATCACAGTTGTGTACACTAAAGAACATGAAGGCTGGCTGAGTGTTTGAAAGTGATGAGCAAAAAGAGAAGGGCACGTGCATGCATCTGTCAGCAGATGTCCCCAATTCCTGGGAACGTGAGGGGACAACAGAATCTCCTTCCTGCCTTTCCCATCCATTTAAGACAAACAGCAGTGACTTAAATGTCACTTGACTCTTCCCCTCATCCTCATTTAAGAGCGCTGCAGAACCTCGCCCAGAGTTCCCTGCTCGATAGCTGAGGGTTGGAGAACAATGGGGTGGCAATGGGTCCCCAGAGGAGACATATGGAGGCTAACAGGACTCTGTTCTGTTACTCAGCCACTGTAAGGTCATCTGTTTGATGAAACGACAGACAAGTCTAACTTTTTAACAAGCAGCTCTCAGTGGAAATCGCACCCTCTCTCCCTCTCATTAGCAGGCAAGGAGGTTCCTCTCCGTGGCAGCGGTGAACTCCAAGCCCCAGAAGGCCTGTGGGTGGACAGGGACAGGCAGACGGAAACACTGGAGGCAGAGAGACGAGCGAGTCCTCATCAGGCAGAGGACCAGCTGGGACCTGGTCTGGTCTCCCCCGAGGCGCAGCTGCTCCCCGCCCCGGCCCCCACCCTGGGCAAGCAGGAGCCAGGCTTCTCTCTACTCCATGCGGATGGCTAGAAGGAAAACCACACCAGGCTGGGATCCCTGTTGGTGTTACTCACGGAGCAGACATTCCATACATATCTGTTGAAGGAATGAGACCTTAATAGAGTATCAGCACCATATTCTCTTTAATATGGACAGAGCAGAGGTTTGGAAGTGACAGCTCATAGAGCCTTTCACACTACTGTGTGGG